>NC_053022.1:374721148-374812345 GCF_003073215.2 Triticum urartu | reverse complement strand
TCATGAGCCAAGGTTGATCACGATTTTGGAGTCCCTACCCCTTTTTTCTAGCCTAATTTTGTTGTGCTTTGTCCCAATTTTGAAAATCCCCACAAATATAGCCTCCCAATTTTTTTGTGATTTGTTGGTCTGATGATGTTTTGTTGGATTTGATTTGTGGATTTCATGTGTTGTAGGTAGATCCAGCTTCCCCTAACATTTTCCCAATTCCATGCGCGAAATCCCTTGAATTTTGCCCCGAAATTTTCTTTTTCCCACGAGATCTACCGAGTTCATCACGGATTTAGAGCCCGGGACATCCGACCCGCAAGCCCGGACATACGGCCTCCCTCAACATCACTTCATCCACCACTCCTTTTTCCGCCTAACTTTCGCCAACTTTTGACCGGTTTCCACCTATACTTCCGCATACCACCACCACTTTCCGCAACCACTGCTACCTCTTGAGCTTGCGTTGGTTTTTCCCTTGAAGAGGAAAGGGTGTTGCAGCAAAGTAGAGTAAGTATTTCCCTCAGTTTTGAGAACCAAGGTCAATCCAGTAGGAGACTATGCACAAGTCACCAAATACCTGCACAAACAAACACCAACTTGCACCCAACGCGATAAGGGGTTGTCAATCCCTTCACAGTTATTTGCAAAGTGAGATCTGATAGAGATGGATAAATAGTAAAGTAATATTTTTGTATTTTTGGTTTATAGACCGAAAAACTATATGATGGAAAATAGACCCGGGGGCCATAGGTTTCACTAGATGCTTCTCTCAAGATAGAAATTATTATGGTGGATAAACAAATTACTGCCAAGCAATTGATAGAAAAGCGCAAAGTTATGACGATATCTAAGGCAATGATCATGAATATAGGCATCACGTCCATGTCAAGTAGACCGACTCCTGCCTGCATCTACTACTATTACTCCACACATCAACGGACTCCTACCTGCATCTAGAGTATTAAGTTCATAAGAACAGAGTAACACTTTAAACAAGATGACATGATGTAGCGGGATAGACTAAAGCAATATGATGTAAACCCCATCTTTTTATCCTCGATGGCAACAATACAATACGTGCCTTGCTACCCCTACTGTCACTGGGAAATGACACCGCAAGATTGTATCCAAAGCTAAGCACTTCTCCCATTGCAAGAAAAACCAATCTAGTTGGCCAAACCAAATCGATAGTTCGAAGAGACTTGCAAAGATATCAAATCATGCATATAAGAATTCAGATGAGATTCAAATAATATTCATAGATAAGCTGATCATAAATCAACAATTCATCGGATCTTGGCAAACACACCGCAAAAAAGAGTATTATATCGAATAGATCTCCAAGAACATCGAGGAGAACATGGTATTGAGAATCAAAGAGAGAGAATAAGCCATCTAGCTACTAGCTATGGACCCGTAGGTCTGTGGTAAACTACTCATGCTTCATTGGAGAGGCAATGGTATTGATGTAGAAGCCCTCCGTGATCGAATCCCCCCTGGCAGGATGTCGAAAAAGGCCCCTAGATGGGATCTCACGGGCACAAAAGGTTGTGGTGGAGGAAAAGTGTTTTCGTGGCTCTCCTGGCTGATTTGGGAATATTTGAGAATATATAGGCGGAAGAAATAGGTCGGTGGAATCACGAGGAGCCCACAAGGGTGGGGGCGCGCCCTGAAGGAAATATGCCCTAGAGGCAATAATAAAGTTATTATTTATTTCCTTACTTCATGATAAATGTTTATTATTCATGCTAGAATTGTATTAACCGGAAACATAATACATGTGTGAATACATAGACAAACAGAGTGTCACTAGTATGCCTCTACTTGACTAGCTCATTAATCAAAGATGGTTATGTTTCCTAACCATAGACATGAGTTGTCATTTGATTAACGGGATCACATCATTAGGAGAATGATGTGATTGACTTGACCCATTCCGTTAGCTTAGCACTTGATCGTTTAGTATGTTGCTATTGCTTTCTTCATGACTTATACATGTTCCTATGACTATGAGATTATGCAACTCCCGTTTACCGGAGGAACACTTTGTGTGCTACCAAACGTCACAACGTAACTGGGTGATTATAAAGGTGCTCTACGGGTGTCTCCGAAGGTACTTGTTGGGTTGGCGTATTTCGAGATTAGGATTTGTCAGTCCGATTGTCGGAGAGGTATCTCTGGGCCCTCTCGGCAATGCACATCACTATAAGCCTTGCAAGCATTGTGACTAATGATTTAGTTGCGAGATGATGTATTACGGAACGACTAAAGAGACTTGCCGGTAACGAGATTGAACTAGGTATTGAGATACCGGCGATCGAATCTCGGGCAAGTAACATACCGATGACAAAGGGAACAACGTATGTTGTTATGCGGTTTGACCGATAAAGATCTTCGTAGAATATGTAGGAGCCAATATGAGCATCCAGGTTCCGCTATTGGTTATTGACCGGAGACGTGTCTCGGTCATGTCTACATAGTTCTCGAACCCGTAGGGTCCGCACGCTTAAAGTTCGATGACGGTTATATTATGAGTTTATGTGTATTGATGTACCGAAGGTAGTTCGGAGTCCCGGATGAGATCGGGGACATGACGAGGAGTCTCGAAATGGTCGAGACATAAAGATCGATATATTGGACGACTATATTCGGACATCGGAAAGGTTCCGAGTGATTCGGGTATTTTTTGGAGTACCGGAGAGTTACGGGAATTCGCCGGGGAGTATATGGGCCTTATGGGGCTTTAGGGGAAAGAGAGAGGAGAGGTTGGGTGCCCCCCCAAGGCCTAGTCCGAATTGGACTAGGGGGAGGGGCTGCGCCCCCTCCTTCCTTCTCTTCTCTCTTCCCTTGCCTTGACTCCTACTCCTACTACTTGGAAGGGGGGGGGGAATCCTACTCCCGGTGAGAGTAGGACTCCTCCAGGGCGCGCCATAGGGGCCGGACCTCTCCCCCCTCCTCCACTCCTTTATATACGTGGCCAGGGGGCACCCCATAGACACAACAATTGATCCCTTGGATCTCTTAGCCGTGTGCGGTGCCCCTTCCACCATAATCCACCTCGATAATATCGTAGCGGTGCTTAGGCCAAGCCCTGCGTCGGTAGAACATCATCATCGTCACCACGCCGTCGTGCCGATGAAACTCTCCATCAACACTCGGCTGGATCAGAGTTCGAGGGACGTCATCGGGATGAACGTGTGCAGAACTCGGAGGTGACGTACGTTCGGTACTTGGATCGGTCAGATCGTGAAGACGTACGACTACATCAACCGCGTTGTCATAATGCTTCCGCTTTTGGTCTACGAGGGTACGTGGACAACACTCTCCCCTCTCGTTGCTATGCATCACCATGATCTTGCGTGTGCATAGGAATTTTTTGAAATTACTACGTTACCCAATAGTGGCATCTGAGCCAGGTTTTATGCGTAGATGTCATATGCACGAGTAGAACACAAATTAGTTGTGGGCAATATAAGTCATACTGCTTACCAGCATGTCATACTTTGGTTCAGCGGTATTTTTGGATGAAGCGGCCCGGACCGACATTACGTGTATGCTTACGCGAGACTGGTTCTACCGACGTGCTTTGCACACATGTGGCTGGCGGGTGTCAGTTTCTCCAACTTTAGTTGAACCGAGGAGTAGATCACTGGACAACGGTCAAAATTATCCTTACTGGCATAAGGATATATTTCTCGATTATGGAGGTGACAAAAGGTTCGTCATAAAGGGTTACATCGATGCAAATTTTGACACTGATCCAGATGACTCTAAGTCTCAATCTGGATGCATATTGAAAGTGGGAGTAATTGGCTAGAGTAGCTCCGTGCAGAGCATTGTTGACATAGAAATTTGTAAAATACATATGGATCTAAATGTGGCAGACCCGTTGACTAAACTTCTCTCACAAGCAAATCATGATCACACCTAAGTACTCTTTGGGTATTAATCACATAGCGATGTGAACAAGATTATTGACTCTAGTAAACCCTTTGGGTGTTGGTCACATGATGATGTGAACTATGGGTGTTAATCACATGGTGATGTGAACTATTGATGTTAAATCACATGGCGATGTGATCTAGATTATTGACTCTAGTGCAAGTGGGAGACTGAAGGAAATATGCCCTAGAGGCAATAATAAAGTTATTATTTATTTCCTTATTTCATGATAAATGTTTATTATTCATGCTAGAATTGTATTAACCGGAAACAGAGTGTCACTAGTATGCCTCTACTTGACTAGCTCGTTAATCAAAGATGGTTATGTTTCCTAACCATAGACATGAGTTGTCATTTGATTAACGGGATCACATCATTAGGAGAATGATGTGATTGACTTGACCCATTCCGTTAGCTTAGCACTTGATCGTTTAGTATGTTGCTATTGCTTTCTTCATGACTTATACATGTTCCTATGACTATGAGATTATGCAACTCCCGTTTACCGGAGGAACACTTTGTGTGCTACCAAACGTCACAACGTAACTGGGTGATTATAAAGGTGCTCTACGGGTGTCTCCGAAGGTACTTGTTGGGTTGGCGTATTTCGAGATTAGGATTTGTCAGTCCGATTGTCGGAGAGGTATCTCTGGGCCCTCTCGGTAATGCACATCACTATAAGCCTTGCAAGCATTGTGACTAATGAGTTAGTTGCGAGATGATGTATTACAGAACGAGTAAAGAGACTTGCCGGTAATGAGATTGAACTAGGTATTGAGATACCGACGATCGAATCTCGGGCAAGTAACATACCGATGACAAAGGGAACAACATATGTTGTTATGCGATTTGACCGATAAAGATCTTCGTAGAATATGTGCGAGCCATATGAGCATCCAGGTTCCGCTATTGGTTATTGACCGGAGACATGTCTCGGTCATGTCTACATAGTTCTTGAACCCGTAGGGTCCGCACGCTTAAAGTTCGATGACGGTTATATTATGAGTTTATGTGTATTGATATACCGAAGGTAGTTCGGAGTCCCGGATGATATCATGGACATGACGAGGAGTCTCGAAATGGTTGAGACGTAAAGATTGATATATTGGACGACTAAATTCGGACATCGGAAAGGTTCCGAGTGATTTGGGTATTTTTCGGAGTACCGGAGAGTTACATGAATTCGTCGGGGAGTATATGGGCCTTATTGGGCTTTAGGGGAAAGAGAGAGGAGAGGTTGGGTGCCCCCCCAAGGCCTAGTCCGAATTGGACTAGGGGGAGGGGCTGCGCCCCCTCCTTCCTTCTCTTCTCTCTTCCCTTGCCTTGACTCCTACTCCTACTACTTGGAAGGGGGGGGGGAATCCTACTCCCGGTGGGAGTAGGACTCCTCCAGGGCACGCCATAGGGGCCGGCCTTCTCCCCCCTCCTCCACTCCTTTATATACGTGGCCAGGGGCACCCCATAGACACAACAATTGATCCCTTGGATCTCTTAGCCGTGTGCGGTGCCCCCTCCACCATAATCCACCTCGATAATATCGTAGCGGTGCTTAGGCGAAGCCCTGCGTCGGTAGAACATCATCATCGTCACCACGCCGTCGTGCTGACAAAACTCTCCCTCAACACTCGGCTGGATTAGAGTTCGAGGGGCGTCATCGGGCTGAACATGTGCAGAACTCGGAGGTGCCGTACGTTCGGTACTAGGATCGGTCGGATCATGAAGACATACGACTACATCAACCGCGTTGTCATAACACTTCCGCTTTCGGTCTACGAGGGTACATGAACAAGACTCTCCGCTCTCGTTGCTATGCATCACCATGATCTTGTGTGTGTAGGAAATTTTTGAAATTACTACGTTACCCAACACGCCCTACCCCCCCCCCTTGGCACGCCCTCCATCCTTGTGGGTGCCTCGTGGCTTCCCTGACGTGTACCCCAAGTCCTCTAGATGTCTTTCGGTCCAAGAAAAATCATCGCGAAAGTTTGATTCCGTTTGGACTCCGATTGGTATTCCTTTTCTGCGAAACTCTAAAACAAGGAGAAAACAAAAACTGGCACCGGGCTCTAGGTTAATAGGTTAGTCCCAAAAATCATAATAGCATATTAATGCATATAAAACATCCAAAACAGATAATATAATAGCATGGAACAATCAAATATTATAGATACGTTGGAGACGTATCAAGCATCCCCAAGCTTAATTCCTGCTCGTCCTCGACTAGGTAAATGATAAAAATGGAATTTTTGATGTGGAATGCTACCTAACATATTTATCCATGTAATCTCTTTATTGTGGCATGAATGTTCTGATCCGTATGATTCAAAACAAAAGTTTGATATTGACATAAAAACAATAATACTTCAAGCATACTAACAAAATAATTATGTCTTCTCAAAATAACATGGACAAAGAAATATTATCCCTACAAAATCATATAGTTTGGCTATGCTCCATCTTCAACAAACAAAATATTCAAATCATGCACAACCCCGATGACAAGCCGAGCAATTGTTTCATACTTTTGATGTTCTCAAACCTTTTCAACTTTCACGCAATACATGAGCGTGAGCCATGGACATATCACTATAGGTGGAATAGGCGGTGGTTGTGGAGAAGACAAAAAGAGGGAGATAGTCTCACATCAACTAGCCGTATTAACAGGCTATGGAGATGCCCATCAATAGATATCAATGTGAGTGAGTAGGGATTGCCATGCAACGGATGCACTAGAGCTATAAGTTTATGAAAACTCAAATGGAAACTAAGTGGGTGTGCATCCAACTTGCTTGCTCACGAAGACCTAGGGCAATTTGAGGAAGCCCGTCATTGGAATATACAAGCCAAGTTCTATAATGAAAAATTCCCACTAGTATATGAAAGTGACAATATAGGAGACTCTCTATCATGAATATCATGGTGCTACTTTGAAGCACATGTGTGGTAAAAGGATAGTAGCATTGCCCCTTCTCTCTTTTCTCTTTTTTTATTTGGGCCTTCTCTCATTTTCTTTGGCCTCCTTTTATCGTCCGGAGTCTCATTCCGACTTCTGGGGGAATCATAGTATCCATCATCCTTTCCTCACATGGGACAATGCTCTAATAATGAAGGTCATCACACTTTTATTTACTTACAACTCAAGAATTACAACTCGATACTTAGAACAAAATATGACTCTATGTGAATGCCTCCGGCGGTGTACCGGGATGTGCAATGAATCAAGAGTGACATGTATGAAAGAATTATGAACGGTGGCTTTGCCACAAATACGATGTCAACTACATGATCATGCAAAGCAATATGACAATGATGGAGCGTGTCATAACAAACGAAACGGTGGAAAGTTGCATGGCAATATATCTCAGAATGGCCATGCAAATGCAATAATAGGTAGGTATGGTGGCTGTTTTGAGGAAGGTATATGGTGGGTTTATGGTATCGGCGGAAGTTGCGCGGCACAAGAGAGGCTAGCAATGGTGGAAGGTTGAGAGTGCATATAATCCATGGACTCAACATTAGTCATAAAGAACTCATATACTTATTGCAAAAATCTATTAGTTATCGAAACGAAGTACTACGCACATGCTCCTAGGGGGATAGATTGGTAGGAAAAGACCATCGCTCGTCCCCGACCTCCACTCATAAGGAAGACAATCAATAAATAAATCATGCTCCGACTTAATCACATAACGGTTCACCATACGTGCATGCTACAAGAATCACAAACTTTAACACAAGTATTTCTCAAATTCACAACTACTCACTAGCATCTTCATATCTGAAAACAATCATAAGGAATCAAACTTCTCATAGTATTCAATGCACTTTATATGAAAGTTTTTATTATATCCCTCTTGGATGCCTATCATATTAGGACTAAATTTATAACAAAGCAAATTACCATGCTGTTTAGAGAATCTCAAAATAATATAAGCGAAGCACGAGAGTTCATCAATTTCTATAAAACTAAATAACCGCCGTGCTCTAAAAAGATATAAGTGAAGCACTATAGCAATATTTCCTAGCTCAAAAGATATAAGTGAAGCACATATAGTATTATAATAAATCACGATTCATTCGTGTTTCTTAAAAGGTGTGTACAACAAGGATGATTGTGGCAAACTAAAAATTAAAGACTCAAATCATAAAAGACCCTCCAAGCAAAACACATATCATGTGGTGAATAAAAATATAGCCTCAAGTAAAGTTACCGATAGACGAAGACAAAAGGAGGGATGCTTTCTGGGGCATCCCCAAGCTTAGGCTCTTGGTATCCTTGAATATTACCTTGGGGTTCCTTGGGCATCCCCAATATTAGGCTCTTGCCACTCCTTATTCCATAGTCCATCAAAGCCTTACTCAAAACTTGAAAACTTCACAACACAAAACTCAACAGAAAATCTCGTAAGCTCCGTTAGTATAAGAAAATAAATCACCACTTTTGGTACTGTTGTGAACTCATTATTTATTTATATATATTGCTGTAATATCTACTGTATTATAACTTTTCCATGGTTCATACCCCCGATACTAGCCATAGATTCATTAAAATAAGCAAACAGCACATAGAAAACATAATCTGTCGAAAACAGAACAGTCTGTAGCAATATGGAGATTTCGAATACTTATGTAGCTCCAAAATTTTTGAAAAATTAGGAAGACCTAAGAAATTTGTTTATTAATCTTATTCAAAAAGAATCAGTATTTTATCACGCCTCTGCTAAAAATTAGAATTATTTTCCTGAGCGCAAAAGTTTCTGTTTTTCAGCAAGATCAACTCAACTATCACCGTAAGGTATCCCAAAGATCTTACTTGGCACAAACACTAATTAAAACATAAAACCACATCTAACCGGAGGTTAGATGAATTATTTAATGCAAAACAGAACCTAAAAATAAAAAATAAAAACAAAATTGGGTTGCCTCCCAACAAGCGCTATTGTTTAACGTCCTTAGCTAGGCATAAACCAGGAATAGATCTAGATGTTTTCGTCTCCCCCTTTGGGAAGCAAAGGGAAAATTTCTTATCCATTGCATTTATATTTCTATTTTGTGGAAGCACATTCCCATTCATATTAGAATAAATATTAAGCACATTATGCAAATTTGCATATAAACTAGCCTTCATCTCTTTGATTATTTCATTTTGATAGAAACACATTATAGCGGTGGATTCAACATTTTCTCCCTTGGGGTGCCCAAATATGCTTTTCATCTTCTCGTATGTGTCTATGGCATCCCCTCCAAGAAAACCATTTTCAAATATAGAATCCAGAACTTACTTAAAAGAAGGAGGTAGGCCAAAATAAAAGCTTTTTAAATATATCTCAATCTGATATTGGGGCACATAACTAGCTCGAATCCTCAACAGACTATCCCAAACATCTTTCAAAGATTCATCAAGCAAATAATGAAAAATTCCGGGATCATCTTCATCAAAATTATCGAAGTCTTCCTTAACCACCCCGGTAAGTCTTTCCATAGCATCATTGTTTATGAGCTTAGAAAGGACAGAGGGGTTATCCAAAGCATTAAAACCTGGGAGAAAACCCTTAGCCCTTCTAGATTTGGCCATAGCGGTAGAAAGACGAACGGAAGAATAGAAGGCAAATCTTTTCAAAATCGTTTTAGAAGTGGGGGAGAGGAAAACGAGAGGTGAATGGCGAATAATGTAATGCGAGAGATGAGATTTTCTGATGGGTACTTGGTGTGTCTTGACTTGTCATAGATCTCCCCGGCAACGGCGCCAGAAATTCTTCCTGCTACCTCTTGAGCTTGCGTTGGTTTTTCCCTTGAAGAGGAAAGAGTGATGCAGAAAAGTAGAGTAAGTATTTCCCTCAGTTTTGAGAACCAAGGTATCAATCCAGTAGGAGACTACGCACAAGTCACCGAGTACCCGCAAAAAACACCAACTTGCACCCAACGCGATAAGGGGTTGTTAATCCCTTCACGGTTATTTGCAAAGTGAGATCTGCTAGAGATGGATAAATGGTAAAGTAATATTTTTGGTATTTTTGGTTTATAGATCGGAAAGCTATATGATGGAAAATAGACCTGGGGGCCATAGGTTTCACTAGAGGCTTCTCTCAAGATAGAAATTATTACGGTGGGTAAACAAATTACTTTCGAGCAATTGATAGAAAAGCGCAAAGTTATGACGATATCTAAGGTAATGATCATGAATATAGGCATCACGTCTGTGTCAAGTAGGCCGACTCCTACCTGCATCTACTACTATTACTCCACACATCAACCGACTCCTGCCTGCATCTAGAGTATTGATACGTCTCCAACGTATCTATAATTTTTGATTGTTCCATGCTATTATATTATCTGTTTTGGATGTTTTATATGCATTAATATTATATTTTATATTATTTTTGGGACTAACCTATTAACCTAGAGCCCAGTACCAGTTCCTGTTTTTTCCTTGTTTTAGAGTTTCTAGAAAAGGAATACCAAATGGAGTCCAAACGGAATGAAACTTTCGCGATGATTTTTCTTAGACCAAAACTACGCAAATCTTTTCGAAAATCGTTTTAGAAGTGGGGGAGAGGAAAATGAGAGGAATCTACGCAAATCTTTCACGATGATTTGCGTAGTACCCCTCTCTTTTATATTCGGTCCAAGAAAAATCATCGTGAAAGTTTCATTCTGTTTGGACTCCGTTTGGTATTCCTTTTCTGTGGAACTCTAAAACAAGGGAAAAACAGAAACTGGCACTGGGCTCTAGGTTAATAGGTTAGTCTCAAAAATCATATAAAATAGCATATTAATGCATATAAAACATCCAAAACCAATAATATAATAGCATGGAACAATCAAAAATTATAGATACGTTGGAGAGGTATCAACCACCATCGCTTACCCGCTACCACCTCCGTCAATTTTGACACATTTGTTTTGAGAATTTGAGTTCCGGTTTCCATTTCCTAACATGTTTTGGCTACTAAGGGACAGTTCGACATCGGCATCACCGCCGCTCATCTTCGCCACAGACTCGTCATCGACAACAATCACTTGACCATTTTGACACCATTAATCATAAGCAAGGGAGGTAACTTCGACGACACTCTCGTACATTCTTCCTTGCCATTGCATTGTTAACCCCTAGCCCATTTTTCATAACTTGCCTATCGAGACTAGCCATTGCGTATTGTCGGCAACGTTACTTGTGCACATTAGTGATCATCGTCTCCATTGCATATACTCCCTCCATTTACTTATAGAAGGCCACTATGGAATATACATTTTGCATCTATACAAGGCCACCAACAGTAATCGAGGCAAAATTAATGATGTTTCCTCGTACTATCAACTTGTTTAATGCTTGTATGCATGTTGTCATAATGTCACTTAGCTACTTCCTCCACTCAGTTTTCTTGCATGCATGCAGTGTATTAATGATCCCAATAAACGAAAAGAAAAGTTGGTTTGCAAAACATGGCCTTGTATATAAAAATGTAGGGAGTATATCATATCATCTCGGTATCCTCATCTTGGTATCATCTTATCATCACTAGTGCAACATCTTTGTTCCGCATATACAATTGCTATCTTGGTTCATGAAGTTTGCATAAGTGGCCAAAGAAAGAGATCAAAAGAGAAAGAGACAAAAAAGCTTTTAAGCAAAAGAAAGATAAGAAAAGAGCTTGTAAGAAAGAACCATAGCATCATACTACATTGCACTTAAGATTGTCATACTCGATCATCTTGGATCATATCAACGGAACGTCATATGTATACTTGGGATAGAAGTCGTTGCATTTTTGCTTTATAGGTTGTGCACAAGTACTATATCCGCCTATTGAGCAAACGTGCTAGCGTCTCTCTAGTGTTGTGCAACAAGAGCATTTTCCATGGATTCCACATTTTAAGCTCATTCCTTGGTTGCACGCCCCCTTTTATCTATTCGTATGTGTGTTTACATGTGACCCCTTGTTGCTATTGGTCTACTTGTTGCATTTGTAAATTTAAGAATCTTTTCAACATTATTTGAATCTCGCTAACAACTACATAAATTTTGTGCCACCATCCTCACCAAGCTACTCCAAAAGCCTTATTTGTGTAGGTGTGAGAAATCGACAAGACCCAGTACCAATTGTGCTATTTCCTTGCTATATTTTGAGTGACCATTGACCCATATTCAACACTGTATAAGGTACTGATGCCGCTTGAGATACGTCGGTGTTTCCCCAAGGAATAAGGGAGGATGCAACACAACAACGATAAGGTATTTCCCTCAGTGATGAGACCAAGGTTATCGAACCAGTAGGAGAACCACACAACATTACCGAAATGGTACCTGCACACAAATAACAAATACTTGCAACCCGACACGTTAAAGGGGTTGTCAATCCCTTTCGGGTAGCGGTGCCAAAAGGTGACGTAAGGATAGGATAAGATTGTAGTAGATTGATAGATGCATCTATCAATAAATAAAATGCAGCAAGGTATTTTTGGGTTTTTGATAATATAGATCTGATAGTAAAAGAGGCAAATAAAAGAAAAGGCAATTGGCAATATGGATACGAAAGTATATGATAGAAAATAGACCCGGGGGCCGTAGATTTCACTAGTGGCTTCTCTCGAGAAAATAGCAATGGTGGGTAGACAAATTACTGTTGGGCAATTGATAGAAAAGAAAATAATTATGACAATATCCAAGACAATGATCATGTATATAGGCATCACGTCCAAGATTAGTAGACCGACTCATGCCTGCATCTACTACTATTACTCCACACATCGACCACTATCCATCATGCATCTAGTTTATTAGGTTCATGGAAAAACGGAGTAATGCAGTAAGAACGATGACATGATGTAGACAATATCTATTCATGTAGAAATAGACCCCATCTTTTTATCCTTAATAGCAGTGATACATGAGTGCCTTACTTCCCCTTTTGTCACTGGGAAAGGACACCACAAGATTGAACATATTACAAAGCACCTCTTCACATTGCAAGATAAATAGATAGTTGGCCAAACAAAACCCAAATATCAGAGAAGAAATAAGAGGCTATAACAATCAAGATTGGATATGAAATCAAGGCAAATATGATCATAAACTCACAATTCATCAGATCCCAATAAACACACCGCAAAGTGTCATTACATCAAATAGATATCCAAGAGACCGTTGTATTGAGATACAAAGAGAGAAAAAGCCATCTAGATACTACGTATGGACCTGTAGGTCTGAATTGAACTACTCACGCGTCATCGAAGACGCCCTAATGAGGATGATGAACCCCTCCGTGACCGTGTTCTCCTCCGACGGAGTGCCGGAATAGGGCTCTAGATTGGATCTCGTGGTTCTGGAACTTGCGGCGGCTGGAATAAAATTCCGTCGACTCCCCTAGGGTTTCTGGAGCAAGGAGGTATTTATAGAGTGAAGAGGCAGTGTGGAAGGCTACCAAGGAGGGCACAACCCACCAGGGCGTGCTTGGGGCCCCCAGGTGCTTCTCTGGCCCATCAGGTGTCTTCTAGTCCAAAAAAATCCACAAAAAGTTTTGCTGCATTTGGACTCCGTTTGATATTGATTTTCTGCGATGTAAAAAAACAAGTAGCAAACAACAACGAGCACCTAGCACTATGTCAATAGGTTAGTCCAAAAAATGATATAAAATGATTTAAAACATCCAAGAATGATAATATAACATCATGGAACAATCAAAAATTGTAGATACGCTGGAGACGTATCAACACCTCCAAGCTTAATTCCTGCTCGTCCTCGAGTAGGTAAACGATAAAAACAAAATTTTTGATGTGGAATGCTGCCTAACATGTTCATCACATATTGTTTCCTTTATAGCATGGACAATTGGACTTTTATATGGTTCAAAGAAATAGTCTAGTTTTGACATGAGGACTTTAATACTCAAGCACAACAACCATGTCTTTCAAAATATCAACACTAAAGCAAGTTATCCCTAGCCCATCATGCTCAATCATTGATCCATTCATGAAACACACTCGCATATTAGCTACACCCAATGCTCAAGTATGATCATAGTGCCCCTTAATTTTTCTTTATAATAGAAGATGGAGACTCAAGTAAAAATAAAAATTTCATAAAGTAAATAGAAAGGCCCTTCGCGGTGGGAAGTAGGGATTTGTAGAGGTGCCAGATCTCAACGCGAAAAAGATAGAGATAAAACATTTTGGGTGGCATGCTTTTCCTATCAATGAAAATGATTGAGTAGTTCCCAATACTTTCCATGCTAGATATATCATAGGCGGTTCCCAAACAGAAAATAAAGCTTATTCGTTTTTTCCACCATACTTTCACATTCCACGGCTAACCGAATCCACGGGTGCCATCCATACCAACACTTTCCAAGGAATTTATTATTTGACAACATAAAGTAACTTCATTTTTCATTTCGGGAATGGGAATCCCTAATACCTTTATCGTACTCTCGTGCAATGACAAGTGAATAAACACTCATCTTGAGAATAACACATCTAGCATGGAAATATATCAGCCACCCCCTACCGTTTCTTGAGCGGTACGAGCACATAAAAGAGAAGTTTATTTTGAAAATTAGAGATGGCACATACAAATTTGCTTAGAACACCAAAAGAATACTGCATATAGGTAGGTATAGTGGACTCATGTGGCAAAAACTGGTTTGAAGGATTTTGGATGCACAAGTAGTGATCATACTTAGTGCAAATGAAGGCTAGCAAAAGGTTGAGAAGCATCCAACCAAGAAACCAAAAATCTCATAAGAGAGCATGAAGCATAACTAACACCAAATAATGCACCACAAGTAGGATGTAATTTCATTGCATAACTATTGACTTTCGTGCTTGCATAGGGAATCACAAACCTTAACAACAAAATTATTACTAAAGCATAATTACTCATCAACATGACTCACATATCACTATCATCATATCTTAAAACTATTACAAAGAATCAAGTTTATTTTGTTCAATGATCTTCATGAAAGTTTTTATTATATCCTCCTTGGATATCTATCACTTTGGAACTAGTTTCATATGTTGCTTTTAATAATCTCAAACAAATATAAGTGAAGAACATGAGCATCATATTTCTTTCTCTCAAATTAATCTAAGTGAAGCATGAAAGAATTTCTTCAAAGATAACAAAGCACACGGTGCTCAAAAAGATATAAGTGAAGCACTAGAGTAATTCCAAGGCTCTAAATATTTAAGTGAAGCATAAGAGCAAGCATAGCATAATTTAGCTCTCCAAAATAGGTGTGTACAACAAGGATGCTTATTAAAAAATTTAAAAAAACAAACAAAGACTCATATCATACAAGACGCTCCAAGCAAAACTCATAATATGTGACGAATAAAAATATAGTTTCAACTAAAATACCGATGGTTGTTAGAAGAAAGAGGGGATGCCACTCGGGGGCATCCCCAAGCTTAGTTGCTTGATACTTCTTGAATATTATCTTGGGGTGCCTCGGGCATCCCCAAGCTTAGCCTTTTGCTAATCCCTATTCCTTCATCCATCGCGATCTCACCCAAAACTTGAAAACTTCAATCACACAAAACTCAACAAAACTTCGTGGGATCCGTTGGTATAAGAAAGCAAATCACTACTTTAAGTACTGTTGCAAACCCATTCATATTTTGTTGTTGTATTATATCTACTATATTTTAACCTTTCCATGTAAAAACTCTTCAAAGGAAACCATAGAATGATCAAAACAAGCACATAACACAACGAAAACGGAATCTGTCAAAAACAGAATAGTCTGTAGCAATCTGAATATTTCGAATACTTCGGTAACCCCAAAAATTATAAAAAATTAGGAAAACTAGGGTAGTTTGTATATTAATCCTCTGTAAAAAGAATCAATATTTTATCACTCTTCTGTTAAAAATGAGAATTACTTTCGTGTGCGCAAACATTTCTGTTTTTCAGCAAGATCAAATCAACTATCACCCAACATAGTCCCAAAGGCTTTGCTTGGCACAAACATTAATTTAAACCACAAAAACACATCTAAACAGAGGCAAAATTGGGTATTTTTATTGAAAATAGAAAGAAAACCAAAAACCAAAAAGATACAAGTTGGGTGTCGGATTTCGGGTTCCGGCAAAACCCTTGAGGTTTGAACACTGGGGTGCGCACGAAGATCTCTCCTCCCCCTTGCACTATCCCTCATCGCGATCTCA
The DNA here is from genome assembly GCF_003073215.2 of Triticum urartu. NCBI lineage: Eukaryota > Viridiplantae > Streptophyta > Magnoliopsida > Poales > Poaceae > Triticum > Triticum urartu. The sequence continues at coordinate 374,796,244 of NC_053022.1, read as the reverse complement.
AGGATCAGCGCATCAAACTCGCAGAACAAAGGGACACAAGATTTATACTGGTTCGGGCCACCAAGGTGGTGTAATACCCTACTCCAGTGTGGTGTGGTGGATTGCCTCTTGGGCTGAGGATGAACAGTTACAAGGGAAGAACAGCCTCCTGAGGAGAGGTGCTCTTGTGCTTGGTGAGTTTGTGTGGATGAGGATGATCTGAATGGCCTCGGATCCGTTGCCTCCTAAGGTGGTGGTTAGCCCTATTTATAGAGGCCCTGGTCCTCCTCCCAAATGCTGGCGGGAAAGGATGCCACAATGACCAAATTTGAAGGGAGACAACTAGTACAAGTTATCCTGACTAAGGGTGGTCTTCGCCTGCCAAAGGCTCTGGTGGTGACGCCGTCCTGGGCTCCACGGTGACCTCCATCCTGCCGTCCTACTGGTCTTGGTCTTGTTGCACTGATATGGAAACCTTTGCCTAATGCCTCGGGACTCCTTGCATGCGCTTGCCTCTTTAGCACCAAAGAGGAAACAAGGACACTGTGCGCGCTGGCGCCCACCTGGCCCCGGTCGTCATGGCTTGCGTCATAGGAACCTCGCGAGGTGCCCCTTGCCTTGATCTCTCCACCCCTCACGAGCCAGCCTGGTGAGGCCGCTCACAAGGAGGTCTTGCATCGTCTGCCTCGCAAGGCTCGTCCCCTCGCGAGGGTCTTGAGTGTTTGCTGGTGAAGATGGGCCATACGGGGCTGCTAGCGGAGCCACGCCGTGGGCCGTAGGCAGGCAAGTCTGGGGACCCCCGTTCCTAGGACACCGACAGTAGCCCCAGGGCCCAAGGCGGGCTTGGACTTGGCTTCGAGGCGAAGCCAAGGGGCAAATGCGCAGCGCCACGGGGCCCAACTGCCTGCGGCCTCGGTTGACGCGTGGCGATTGATGGGACGTGGGCGTCTCCGCTTCCCCATGCTGCCTTGGTAACTGCCTGACTTGACGAGTCCTTGCTGCATGCAGAGTAAAATCATCATTACCTGTGATCGTGGGTATCGCCGGTTGGCCTTCTCCCGCTATAAATGAAGAGGGGGCGGAGCCCCCGTCGCTCATCCCTTCCTGCTCGCTGGCTTCTTCTCCCTTGCTTCATCGCTAGCAGCGACACTCATGGCGCCGATACGGAGGTTCTCGCCCACAGAGAAGGGAAAAACCCCCCGCGACGAGCCCGGGCCACTTCCACCGAAGAAGAGGCTGGCCCACCGCCACGACGTAGTCGTGAGGCCGGAGGTGTCGAGGCCTTGGTGCGAGCAGCCACCTTCTGGGTATCCGCTGCCTCTTTACGCCCAAGTTGAGGGGTCCGGAGGGAGAGGCGGCGAACGGTGCCGCCCACGCCATGGCCGTGGTCGCCGCGCCGTGGTGACGCCCGCCGTCGCCCCAGGAGCCCACGCCGCGGACTCCTCGCACGAACTCGTGATGTGGGCGGCGATGCCTCCGCGCACTTGGATTCGCTTTCCGTAGTTCTTCTCCGCCGAGATGCCGCTGAGGGCCCCCTCGATCTTTGGCTGCAGCACGCCGACTGCGACACCCCGGCGACTGGAGCGGAGGTTGAAGCCGTCTCCCCAGGCAAGATCTTCATGACCCGTGGCTGGGGCGAGGTTGCTTGAGTCTGCCGTGCGGAAGGCGCCTTCGCCATCCATTTTGTTTAAGATGGCGCCTCCACGATGCTCTTCAAAGTCTTCGACGAGGAAGGCCGCCACATGGAGTGATGTCCAGGAGGGGGTCGCCGGGACAGCGCAACGGCCAACGCCGAGCCTGCCGCTGGCTTCGCTAGCAGCTCCTCCAGCAGTAGCGGCGGCGCTTGGGAGTGCAGCGACTCTCCTGAGCCCTACGAGACCCCGGAGACGAGCGACGGACAACTATGTGCCCCCGAGCTCTTGCCGCGCTCGGAGCAAGGCCGCAGCGTCCGGCCGTCGCTGATCTGGATGGGGTTGGCGCCGGCCTCCCGTGGCCCACTGTTGATGATGGCGTCGGTCGTGCTGGCGTGTGTAGATAGGCCCCCTAGAAACTCCCTTCTTTTGGTCCCTATGAGGAATCGAGATGGACCCCGTGGGGGCGTGTAAAGGGTTTGTAATGTCTTTTGTTGATATTATCCTCATTATGAAAATTTGCGAATGCATGTACTGTTTCGGCTCAGTCTCCCCTTTCCAACCCGCGGCAGCTTGGTGCTCTACACCGATAGGTCCCGGTCCCCAGGCAGGATGTAGCCGTCATTGGTATGCCAGGTCGCGATGCCGTGGTCAAGGCCAGGAGGTGAGCGGCCCGAGGTCTAGTAAGAGCTCCTGAGGCGCGATGCTCAAGAGGTCCCCTTTAGCGCACAAGCAGCCACCGAGAGGTAGGAAAGGGAGGTGACGTTGCCGTGACAAGGCTGCGACAAGTGAGAATCCTATGCCATAGCGCTCGGCCGACCCGAGTGCGAAACTTATCTTGGCAGTCCAGAGTTGATTCCTTATGCAGCGCCAGGCTTGCGCGTCGACGACCATAGTGTAGCTAGGTTAGGCCCATGCGAGCCTTCCCCTCTTCTCCACGCTCTTCTATGTGCTCTACGTCTTCAGGTCCCGGCACTCGAGCGAGCTCAGCTGCCGCCGGTATGCCAGGTCGCGGTGCCGTGGTCAAGGCCAGGGGGTGAGGGCTGGAGAGCCAGTAAGAGCTCCTGAGTCGTGATGCTCAGGATCCCCCCTTTAACGCGCAAGCGAATTGCATGGGAGAAGAGGGAGCCCGTGGTACCGCCTGCTGTTGTCCTCAGGAGGTTCCTGCAAGTTAGCGCGAGGAGGGACACAAATTACCACTACGATTGCCGTTTTGCCACTGGTCGCTCTGCAAGAAGATGAAGGCACTGAAGGTCCGGTGAGGTGACGTACGCGGGTGTGCCGCATGCCAGAGCTCGACTGCTCAGATTTGTCAGCATTGCAGGGATGGACCCGAGCACAAGCGTCGTGCCAGCATGGGCAGCCCCCGTTGCGGGATGAGCGAGGGGCCGATTGGTGACGCGGGCGGCCGCGTCGAGTGACAATCAAGCAAGGGATGACTATAAATAAATCACGCATGGGAACCAGCTAGCTTAGATAGATGCGAGAACGATACATTCCACTGGGACAGACCCGGGCGGCCTGGGGATGATGCAGCCTGAGGGGTGCCCCCAGTAAGGTAAGCTAAAAATGCGGAAGGATACACGCCGCAGGGACAGGCCCATGCGACCTGGAAACAATGCAGCCGGAGGGGCGCTCCCAGCTGAATGAACTTGGAAAATGTCACCTGGTTTTGTTGACAGAGGAGCGTTGGTGTAGCTGAAGGCACGCGCTGAAGAAGTCGATCCTCATGAGCCGCCAAGACCCTGAGCCTCGGGAGGCTCTGGGGGCTCAGGTGGCTTCCTGAGGACCATCTCCATCTCCGCCAGGACCGCGTGATGCCTGGCCTCCTGGGTTGCCAGGATGCTTCGTAGGTTGCGCTGGAAGGTGGCTGCCACGCTTGGCAGGCCAAACATCATGCGAACATAGCTGTGAGGTGGACCGTCGCACCGGCCAGCGCGCGAAGGCAAGAAGCGCTCCTGAGATGCGGCCCTGTTGAGCCCTGGGATGTCGATGCAGACACGCAGCCCGCCATCCTCACCTGGATGGGGAGCTGCGCTAGGTGGGTGGCGTTCGCCGCGCATGGCCCTTGCATCCTGCAGCTCCTGAGTGGTCTTGGCGATGAACTCCTGAGCGCCGGGCGCTCCTTGCCCGGTGCCCTCTTGAGGGAAATGTGCTGCGAAACACGCCTCCACGTGGTGCCCGAGCGCCTCCCTCATGATGTCGGCTAGGTCTGAGACTCTCCAGAAGAGAGCCCCCGAGCCCTGCCCGAGGAGGGCATCGGGTGCGCCTTCTTATGTGAGGGAGGGAGGCGCCCCAGGCGCAGGCGCCGATCCTGATGTGGCACCGCTAGAGGCGCCGCTCCCGTGAGGCCCGGTGCAGAGTAGTAGTTGCTTCTTCTTCTTGGGGGTGGCTTTAGGAGGGTACTGCGTGCCCTCGCTGTCAGGGTCTTCGATTGCTGCGGCTTGGAAGGCGCACTCGAGGGAGCACACCGCATCTCTTTCTTCGCAGAGGACTGTGATGATTCCGCCACTTCCTGGCATCTTGAGGACGTTGTAGCCGTGGTGGGTCACTGCCATGAACTTGGCCAGGGCCGGATACCCGAGGATGGCATTGTATGGTAGACGGATGTGAGCAACGTCAAAGTCGATGAGCTCGGTGCGGTAGTTATCGTGTTGTCCGAAGGTGACAAGGAGGCGGACCTGCCATATCGGGGTGGTGGAGACATCAGTCACTCCTAAGAAGGGCTTGGTGGGCTGAAGCTGGTCGTATGGCACTTGGAGTCTGTCGAATGTCTCGACAAACAGGACGTTAAGCCCTGCGCCACCGTCGATGAGGGTCTTGGTGACTTGTACGTTGCTGATGATGGGTGAGCAGAGCATCGGGACGACGCCGGCGGTCGCCACGCATTTGAGCTGGTCTGCCGAGCTGAAGGTGATGGTGTAATTGGACCACCTAAGCGGGTGTGTGGCCTTGATCCTGGGGAGGGCTGCATTCACCTCGCGAGAGAACTGCTTGAAGATGCGCTGGGAAGCCGGGGCCTGAGCACCACCCAAGATACAAGAGATGGCGCGCGGCTCCTGGAAGCCCCCAGCCCCCTCGTCCTGATGGTGGTCGTCGTTCCTTCTTCATGGCGGCAGTAGTGGAGGAAGACCGGCATTGCCCTGAGGGCGGTCCTCGCGGGGCTGATCCCTCCTGGCGCCCTCACGAGGCTGGTCCCGCCCGCGGGCCCGCCGAGGCACGGTGCACCCCCCCCTGGGGGGGCCGCGATCGTCCCAGCGTCCTCTGCCTCGTCCTCCTCCTAGGCCGTAGCCCTGATCGTTGCGCTCGGGGTATCGACCGAAGCGTCCATCTCGAATGGCCCTGAGCTCTTGACAGTCGTTGGTGTTGTGGCTGTGTACATTGTGGAAGGCGCAGAATGGATGGCTGCCCTTGGATGACTTGGGTGGTCCCGGCCGCACTCCGTGTCCAGCTCTGCCGCAAGTACGGCTAATCCCTTGCTCTTCATGTCCTTGACCTTGGCCTTCTTCTCCTCTGGGTCAGCGGCAGGGGCTCGAGGAGGGAGATACGCCCCTCCTCAGCTCTTGCACACTTGGTTGCTATGTTGAACAGCTCCAGAGTCGTGCATAGATCCTCGTAGATGGCGAGCTCCTCCTTCATCTTGATGTCGCGGACGCCATCGGAAAACGCTGAGATGATGGCCTCGTCCGTCACCTTGGGGGTCTTGAGACGAATGTTGTTGAAGTGCTGGATGTACTTCTGCAGGGTCTCTCCCGGTTGCTGCTTGATGCGGCGCAGGTCACCTGCGGCCGGAGGGCGGTCGCGAGTGCCCTGGAAGTTGGCGATGAAGCGGTTGCGCATCTCACCCTAGGAGGAGATTGATCCCGCGGGCAGGTTTTGGAGCCATGAGCGGGCGCCATCCTTGAGAGCCATGGGAAACCAGTTCGCCATGACCTTTTCATCGCTGTTGGCCGCCTCGATGCTCAGCTCGTAGAGCTGCAGGAACTCCACAGGGTCGAGGGTGCCGTGGTTGATGATGGTGAAGATGACATCAGCGACGACGCCAACAGTCTATCCGGGAGCGGTTCGGGAGATGAGGTGGGTGCCATGTCTGACTGAGCCCGCGCTCCTTTGTTTTGAACCTGCACACGAAAACTTGGGTCCGGCCCTACACATTGTAAGAGCATTTTGGGAAGGGGGATCCCCTTATGTAAAATATACTACCATTTTACTCCTTAGGCAAAGTTAAAAAACACACTCTTGTGTGCTTGCGAGCCCCTTGCGGGTTTGCCACCATAACTTACTGTTGTGACTTACTTTGGTCCGGTCGGGCTTTGGGCTGACTTGGCAGCTGCGAACTTCTCCTGGGGGGAGTCCCCTTGCGAGATCACGAAGTTTTAGTTTTTAGAGGGGTCCGCCAACCAACCCGAGAGGGCCTCGCGAGGAGCGAGCGCTAGTGAGGTTGGGACGTGCGCACGGTGCGCGTACGCCGCTGTCAGCCCCCGCTCGCGAGGCGCTCGGAGGGGGGGGGACAACGGACGCAAAATCTCAAAACAAAGCAGGAATACAGAAACTCATTGAGTTAGTACGAGCGAAAAAGGACGCTCCCCACGAAATCGAAACGCAACTTTAAATCCAAGATCGAAAGGCTGCAAATTCAAGCTTCAGAAAAGAGAGGCCAGAAGCAAATAGCCGCATCCAGCACCTAGCTAGTCTTCTTGTCTTCGAGTCTTCTCACCAGCGCGGAGCTAAGTGCTTTCACAGGCCGTGAGCATAGTCATTGGGGGACAATGTCGACTGCCAGCGCGGAGCATGGTGCTTCCACTAGGAAGTGGGCGGGAGCCCACGAGGCCCGAGGGCGACACTCCAAAGACTCCAGGGCATGTACAACCCCACTCATTATTATGTGAGAGTGTCACGAGCAGCGACCTTCACAGGCGTGAGCCTTGCTTCATATAGCCAGACGAGGGCCCCGCCTTGCGCCACCCTCGACCACCGTTGGGGTGTCCGAAAACCAGGACGATGCCAAGGGGCAAAGGGGACGCTAGCAGCGCCCTCGGCGACCACGGGCCCTCTGCCGGGGGGAAGGCTCACCAGCGCCTCCCCGGCAGAGGGACTACCTACGGGAAACGCCTTGCTCCGTGCGATGCAGGGAGGGGCCTTGCTCCCGGCTCCTTCCTTGTAGCCCCCAGTGCGCTCCCCCTGGTGGAAGGGGGACTGCCGTGCTGGGGCCGTCGTCCACCGCTGTGACCTGATCCACTTGAGACCCATGGTTAGCGTAAGCGTGCTCTTGAGAGATTAGCGGTACCCTGTAGCTGTTGTCGCCGGCATGGTCGGCGAGGCTCCCGGGTGGCTCCTGGAAGGCCTCAACTTCTAGTGCCTCCTCTTCCCAGCCCGACTCGAGGAACGAGCCAGGGTCATCTTCCGGCGTGTACTCCTGGTCCATAGGCCTCCGAAGCCGTCGCCCCGAAAACCTCGCCGAGGTGCCCCATGCTCCACGTCGCCCGGCCCGGCGCATCGCCCTGAGGATGGTAGGGCGGCATCCTGCCGGGGCCATGGGTGGCGACGCTCGTGCCTGCGCCTGCTACCTCTTGAGCACTGCGTTGGTTTTCCCTTGAAGAGGAAAGGGTGATGCAGCAAAGTAGCGTAAGTATTTCCCTCAGTTTTTGAGAACCAAGGTAACAATCCAGTAGGAGGCCACGCACGAGTCCCTTGCACCTACACAAACAAATAAACTCCTCGCAACCAATGCAATAAAGGGGTTGTCAATCCCTTCACGGTCACTTACGAAAGTGAGATCTGATAGATATGATAAGATAATATTTCTGGTATTTTTATGATAAAGATGCAAAGTAAAGAAAGCAAAATAAACAGAAAAGGAAATAGCTTGTTGACGGAAGATTAATATGATGGAAAATAGACCCGGGGGCCATAGGTTTCACTAGTGGCTTCTCTCGAGAGCATAAGTATTACGGTGGGTAAAAAAATTACTATTGAGCAATTGACAGAATTGAGCATAGTTATGAGAATATCTAGGTATGATCATGTATATAGGCATCACGTCCGAGACAAGTAGACCGACTCCTGCCTACATCTACTACTATTACTCCACACATCGACCGCTATCTAGCATGCATCTAGAGTATTAAGTTCAAAAGAACAGAGTAACGCTTTAAGCAAGATGACATGATGTAGAGGGATAAGCTCAAGCAATATGAAATAAACCCCATCTTGTTATCCTCGATGGCAACAATACAATACGTGCCTTGCTGCCCCTACTGTCACTGGGAAAGGACACCGCAAGATTGAACCCAAAGCTAAGCACTTCTCCCATTGCAAGAAAGATCAATCTAGTAGGCCAAACCAAGCTGATAATTCAAAGAGACTTGCAAAGATAACCAATCATACATAAAAGAATTCAGAGAAGATTCAAATATTGTTCATAGATAAACTTGATCATAAACCCACAATTCATCGGTCTCAACAAACACACCGCAAAAGAAGATTACATCGAATAGATCTCCACAAGAGAGGGGGGGACTTTGTATTGACATCCAAAAAGAGAGAAGAAGCCATCTAGCTAATAACTATGGACCCGAAGGTCTGAAGTAAACTACTCACACTTCATCGGAGAGGCGATGGTGTTGATGTAGAAGCCCTCCATGATCGATCCCCCCTCCGGCGGAGCTCCGAAAAAGGCCCCAAGATGGGATCTCACGGATACAGAAAGTTTCGGCAGTGGAATTAGGGTTTTGGCTCCGTATCTGGTAGTTTGGGGGTACGTAGGTATATATAGAAGGAAGAAGTACGTCGGTGGAGCAACGTGGGCCCCACGAGGGTGGAGGGCGCGTCTGGGGGGTAGGCGCGCCCCCCTACCTCATGCCTTCCTGGTTGCTTTCTTGACATAGGGTCCAAGTCCTCTGGATCATGTTCGTTCCGAAAATCACGTCCCCGAAGGTTTCATTCCGTTTGATATTCTTTTTCTGCGAAACTCTGAAATAGGCAAAAAACAGCAATTCGGGGCTAGGCCTCCGGTTAATAGGTTAGTCCCAAAAATAATATAAAAAGTATAATAAAGCCCAATAATGTCCAAAACAGGATATAATATAGCATGGAACAATAAAAAATTATAGATACGTTGGAGACGTATCAAGCATCCCCAAGCTTAATTCCTGCTCGTCCTCGAGTAGGTAAATGATAAAACAGAATTTTTGATGTGGAATGCTACTTGGCATAATTTTAATGTAATTCTCTTAATTGTGGTATGAATATTCAGATCCGAAAGATTCAAGAAAAATTTTAATATTGACATAGAAATAATAATACTTCAAGCATACTAACTAAGAAATTATGTCTCTTCAAAATAACATGGCCAAATAAAGTTATCCCTACAAAATCATATAGTCTGGCTATGCTCCATCTTCACCACACAAAGTATTTAAATCATTCACAACCCCGATGACAAGCCAAGCAAATGTTTCATACTTTTGGTGTTCTCAAACTTTTTCAATCTTCACGCAATACATGAGCGTGAGCCATGGACATAGCACTATATGTGGAATAGAATGGTGGCTGTGGAGAAGACAAAAAGGGAGAAGATAGTCTCACATCAACTAGGCGTATCAATGGGCTATGGAGATGCCCCTTAATAGATATCAATGTGAGTGAGTAGGGATTGCCATGCAACGGATGCACTAGAGCTATAAGTATATGAAAGCTCAACAAAAAGAATTAAGTGGGTGTGCATCCAACTTGCTTGCTCACTGTCGGTGTCAAAACCGGCGGATCTCGGGTAGGGGGTCCCGAACTGTGCGTCTAGGCTGGATGGTAACAGGAGGCAAGGGACACGAAGTTTTACCCAGGTTCGGGCCCTCTTGATGGAGGTAAAACCCTATGTCCTGCTTGATTAATATTGAAGATATGGGTGTTACAAGAGTAGATCTACCACAAGATCAGAGAGGCTAAACCCTAGAAGCTAGCCTACGGTATGATTGTATGTTGTGATTGTTGTCCTACATACTAAAACCCTTCGGTTTATATAGACACCAGAGAGGGTTAGGGTTACACAAGGTCGGTTACAAAGGAGGAGATATCCATATACGTATCGCCTAGCTTGCCTTCCACGCCAAGTACAGTCCCATCCGGACACGAGACGAAGTCTTCAATCTTGTATCTTCATAGTCCAACAGTCCGGCCAAAGGATATAGTCCGGCTGTCTGGAGACCCCCTAATCCAGGACTCCCTCAGTAGCCCCCGAACCAGGCTTCAATGACGACGAGTCCGGCGCGCAGTATTATCCTTGGCATTGCAAGGCGGGTTCCTCTTCAAATTTTGTGTACCTGTCGAAATAATGTCCGATTCCTTGTGATGGTTTGTACTTCTTGGCTTCTACGGCCAATAATGGCTACTTTCCACATGTCAAGCGAATGTGAAGAGCCAGGGTGTTTTCACATTTACCCCCTAGCTATGTAAATAAGTCGTCTATTTAAAAAGACGAGGATTCAGATCCAAATCACGTCATCCTCCCTTGCCAAGTCTTCATCAGAGCGTACCCGACAGAGATCCATTCCACCATGGCCGGTCGACGCAGCTCCTCCTCTCGCACCCCTAGTTCCAAGCCTGGATATTGGGAGAGATGTTCCATCCCGCACAGCAAATTAGTGATGCTTCAGTCCAAGGGATTTCTTCCCCCAGCGTACCTGGTCCCGGTTCGAGCCGGGCTTGCCACTTATAATGGCGGAGAGCAAGCAGAGAGCTGTCCCAATCCTTCCAAGGGAGAGCGGGTATGCCTTGTCCCTTATCTGGTAAGAGGGCTCGGATTCCCAATCCATCCGTTCCTCCGAGGGCTTCTGGAGTTCTATGGCCTCCAGCTGCACAACCTTACGCCTGCCTCCCTGCTGCACATCGCGGGATTCGTAGCCCTTTGCGAGTTATTTTTGGGCTGTGAGGCTCATTTCGCCCTGTGGAAGAAGCCATTCTGCCTTGTGCCCCGTTCTAAGAAGGGATCTATATATCAAGTGGGCGGAGCCGAAGTGTGGCGTATCGCTGGGACCGGATATCTATCCGGGACCCCGAAGAAGACGTCCGAAGACTGGCCTTCAGAATGGTTTTATATAGAAGATGTCCCCCTTCCGGACCCTATTCGGATCGGCCTTCCGGAGTTTGACAACGCCCCTTTGAAGAAGCGCCAGAGATGGCGTCCACGGAGCCCCCTGGAGGAAGACGACCGGGACATTCTTTATCTGATGAGCCGGATAAGCTCTTTAGCTCGATCCGGATTGACCATGATCGAGGTCATGGCTAAATGCATTATGCGGGGGCTGCAGCCGCTCCAGTACAGAGGCCACCCAATGTGGGACTTCAACGGGGAGGATGACGCCACCCGCCACGGCCGCAAAGGGCCAGGATCAGCCGCTGATCTAATAAAGATCTTGTCTACTTTGTACAAGGGAGAAGAGGAGGAGTTCCTCTGTATCAACCCGTAGGGCGGATTTTCCATGTACAATCCTCCGAGCTGGGTAAGCGGAGATTTTTTCTCGCCCATCCGTTTAGTATTCCCGTAGTTTAAGTATTCATTCTAGCGATTTCATTGCAGGAGCTGTGCCAGGCAGTAAAGGAGATAAACAGCCCTCCTCCACAGCCCGAAGACCCCGGACGGTCCCTTGACCCGGCCTCCCAAGAGGATCCGGACATATCCGTGGAGCTGATCGACGGGGTTTTTTTACCAAGGGAGTAATGACAATACCTTGGTGGCCATTACGGCCAATTACCCTGGGCTAGTTCCAACCTCACAGGTGACCGAGACCGAAATTTTAGCACTTAAAAAGGGGTCCGTCCTTGTGCTCTTTTTTTTCATTGCCGCATAACAGCCATGTCTTGCAGGGGAGGTCCTCGGGGTAGAAGGCCGAGCCTATGGCAACTGGCCAACAAGGGGCCGCTAGGCCAGGCAGGCTGAAGAGATCCGCAGTCCAGTTGGAGGCACCGGCGTAGCGGTATAACGCGCCGTCTTTATTGCAAGACATTACTTACAGGGGCATATTAACGCCTGTGCCTTCTTTTCAGGAGAAAGAGCGCTCGCCGGACTATACCCGGAGAGGCTACCAACCGCGCCTCCACAAGCTAGGCTCCAAGGCCGGACTCAGGGGTGGGAACGAGTACAAGGCATGCACCAGGTGCTCCTCTGACAGAGGATACGGATGGACTGTCCGCCACCCCTTCCGAGGTGGAAAGTGCCATGAACCATAGACGTCGCCGGATTGTTCTTCGTGACGCTTGTTTCTCCCAAGAGGATTTAGATGCCTTCAACTCGGGAGATGCGCACCTCCGTGCCGCTCAAAATGGTCTAGCCAGAGCCACGGAGCAGTATGTAAAAGACATATGGGTGAGAAAATTTGATGATTATATATATGAGTAGCCCCTGAGACTTGAAACAGTTAGGATAACTGATTTAAGGATCATTTGTTATGTAGGTTCTTACAGAAAAGAATACTCAACTGTCCCAGGAGCTGGAAGAGTGCAAAGCCCAACTTCAGGCCGCACTGTCCGCCGCAGGGGAGCCCAAAGAGACCCCCGCTGGTAACATATCCGTCAAATGGTAAGTATCATATTGGAGTGCGGCTTTATATGCAAATCTGACGAAAAAATTAGAGATGACGCTGGAGTGAATCCGGATAAGCAACAGCTCAAACGCCAGCTGAAGGCTGGTGAGAGCGTGCTTACGAGGGTGAGGCAGGAGAAGAATGATCTCCAAGATGCCAACACCAAGCTGGGCGTGGAACTGAAAGATGTTCATGCCCAACTGTCGGACTCTGTTAAGGAGAGTCGATGGCTTCGGCGCGGTATATTTAGTAAGTGCTTGAACGAACTTAAAAAGATTTCGGCGGGGAAGCTGGCTGACAGAGTTAGGTCTGCAGGTATGTTAACAGGTCGTCCTGCCGAGGAGATGCCTAGTTCGACGGGTGATCTTCTTCCCATGCTCGCACAGTTGCACGAACGAGTTCGGCAGGTGATGCAAGGCGTTGCCCAGGCCTTGTGGCCGTCCGTCTCCCTACCCGAAGGCCTTGGAGAGCTTGCAGAAAAGCTGAAGGGAGCATGGCGGCGCTTCCGATTATGGAAGATATCGGCCTGCCGTCAGGGCGCCAGGGAAGCTTCGGCGATGGTGAAGACACGGTACACGAAGGCTGACCCGAACCACATGGCCGAAGTCGGACCTGTGGGGCCTGATGGCAAGGAGATCCCTGTAAATTTAGTGTACGGCCAAGTAGAATTGGCCGCAAAGTATTCCCAACAGGACTGTAGACTAGACAGCCTATTGGATGGCATTGAAGAGGAATTCAACCAGTCAAATTGACTATGTAATTGTAAAGTGACATATATGATGCCTTCTAGCCGGATTGTAGATCGTTTGTCGTGGTGGACCTTTTCGCTTCAACCTTGGGACCCGACAGTCCGGAGTGTATCCGAATACCCTCTTGGTTATATAAGAACCGGGGCATGCATGGAGACTAGGCGTAGGGGTCATTAGTGCTTTATCAGACAAGTGCCCAACTAGTTATGTTATATTACATGGGTAGTAAGAAACATCTTCCAGAGAGAATAGTTCTGTTAAGGGTTCCTTTCCCTGGGTAGGCATGCCCTAAAGTGCATGTCCGAACTGCGACAAGAAGCGCAGTAAAAACGTCTGGGGGAAGATATGGTTAATAAATAGAAGTCATCTTTTGTTCACCGACCAAATATTCTCTTAAGAACGCTAGCTTTCGGCTTCACCCAGTCTGAGGTACACGTCCGGCTGACCCGGCGGTAACAATCGTAGAGGTGCTCCCATTATGCCGTAGCCGAATTAACGGGAACGTAGGGCATAAATATAAGAGCCAGGCAACCCAGCTTGGCCAAAACTTAAGTCATATCGATGCATATAATGGTGAAAAAAGGTACATGCGGAAGTATAACGCATGTGTTGGGCGTGATGCCCAGGTAAATAATTTAAGCTTCTGTGAAAGAAGCCCCCAGGTGTAGATAGTGCGGCTAGCACCTCTGTAATGTACAAGTGAGGCACAAGGTGACCCGTGAAGGTCTAGAGGAATAAAATAAAGAAAGGGAAACAAGACAGACAACGCATATGCGGAAAATGGACAAAGGGAGGGGACTAACATAAAGTTTGGTGCTAGGCGTAGAATCTTCGGAGCCTGGCTGCGTTCCATGGGTTTGGCTCAAGTCGACTAGTTGATGCATCCCGCAGTCGGTACGCTCCGCCGGTCAGAACTTGGTCGATGATGAAGGGACCTTCCCATTTGGGCTCTAGCTTGTTCTTTGCTTTGGTATCTGCGAGCCTGTTGCTGGTAAAATGCGGAACGGGCTTTGGCTACGTCACGCTCTTCCTCTAAGGTGTCCAAATTGTCCTGCCGATCGAGCTCGGCTTCTCTTTCTTCGTACATGTGCACTCGAGGTGAGTCATGAATTATGTCACAGGGCAAGACTGCCTATGCGCCGTACACCATAAAAAATGGTGTGTATCCGGTACTACGATTCGGCGTGGTCCCCAGCCCCCAGAGTATGGAGTCGAGCTCCTCTACCCGGTGTGTGTCAGACTCTGTTAAGGAGCGCACTAGTCTAGGTTTAATGCCGCTCATTATAAGACCATTTGCTCGTTCGACTTGACCGTTGGTTTGTGGGTGGTAGACTGAAGCATAATCGAGCTTGATGCCCATTTTGCTGCACCAGAGTTTTACCTCGTCGACTGTGAAGTTCGTGCCGTTATCAGTGATGATGCTGTGGGGGACGCCGTAGCGATGTACAACCCCGGATATGAAATCTATCACCGATCCGAATTCGGCTGTTTTAACCGGTTTGGCCTCTATCCATTTGGTGAATTTATCCACCATGACCAGTAAGTATTTTTTCTTGTGGGTTCCACCTTTAAGGGGTCCAACCATGTCAAGCCCCCAGACCGCAAAGGGCCATGTAATGGGGATTGTTCGGAGGGCGGTGGGTGGCATATGGCTTTGATTTGCAAAGAGCTGGCAACCGGCGCAACGCTGGACTAAGTCATGTGCGTCTGCCCGGGCCGTTGGCCAATAGAATCCTGTATGGAAGGCCTTGCTCACAAGAGCCCGGGCTGCGGCGTGATGACCGCCGAGTCCGGCATGAATTTCTGCCAAAAGGTTCCGTCCTTCCTCTTGAGAGATGCACCGTTGAAGGACTCCGGTAGCGCTTTTTTTGTACAATTCTCCCTCGTGGACCCTGTAGGCCTTTGATCGCCGCACTATGCAGCGTGCCTCATTTTGGTCCTCCGGGAGTTCCTGTCTAGTTAAGTAGGCCAGGAATGGTTCTGTCCACGGGGCAATAATGGCCATTATTTCGTGGGCTGATTGTGTTATTTTGGTGGCGGAGCCCCCGATTGTGTCAGATAGTTCGGTATCAGGTATTTTGGCTGGGTCCGGACTGTTGTTACCGGTGTCCCCTTCCCATGTTACGGATGGCTTGAAAAGCCTTTCCAGAAAAGTGTTGGGAGGGACCGCGTCGCGTTTTGCGCCAATGCGGGCAAGGATATCCGCCGCCTGATTGTTTTCCCGAGCCACATGGTGAAATTCGAGCCCCTCAAACCGGGCTGACATTTTTAGGACGGCATTGCGATAAGCGGCCATTTTTGGATCCTTGGCATCAAAGTCTCCATTTATTTGGGATATTGCAAGGTTTGAATCCCTGCGCACCTCTAGGCGTTGAATGCCCATGGATACTGCCATCCGGAGACCATGTAGAAGGGCCTCGTATTTGGCTGCATTGTTGGAGTCCGTGTACATTATCTCAAGAACTTCTTCAAAATAGTGCTCGGCAGCTACTCGGCCTATGGCCGAACCCTGCGCCGCAACAGTGGGTAGCATCCATCTCCGCCCAGTATGCTTTGACACGGGCAAGGTCCATCCGCGAGCCCTCTATGCATGCCGACCTCTTCATCGCATTGATGCTCGACACCGCACCAAGGAACTGCTGCACCAGGCTAAAATAGCTGTTCGGCTTTGGCCTTTCCGGCCACAGCTGATCCACGACAGACCTCATGGCGAGTCCGGACAACCTATTGAGTTCGGCCCATTCGGCTAGCCGACCAGTCAATGGAAGCGGACGCTCTGGAACGTTAAACTGCGACCAGAACAACGTGTCCACTTCATGATCCATTTGATCTCGGAAGTATTCGGTCGCATCGACCGCGCTCGCCGCCAAGTCCAGATATGCGTCTGCCGAACTCCACAGCTGATCCAGAGGGGCATACCACGGATCTTCGAACTTCCTCCACAGCATAAAGGGCTTCCCAGCCACAATATCCTTGGCTTCACGCAGCTCCTCCTTCTTCGCTCTCATAGCAGAGCGGGTGTCTTTGGTCGCCATCATGGCCTTTTCAAGGTCCGTCGCCTTTGCTCGGTTTTCTTCTTCAAGGAACTGGCAATGGTCGGCAGTGTCTTTTAACTTTACAGCCATCTTGGCCATTTTCTCTTTGCTATCGCAATGCGCGGCCTTCTCGGCTCTCAACTCTTCGGCCGCCTTCAAAGCAGCCGCATTACTACTCCTTGCTTGTTCTTTGGCTCGGGCAAGTTCCGCCCGAAGGGTCTCCACGGTGGCAGCTCCATATGCAGTCACAACATATTAAAGATACTGGCATCATGCTGCTCTTCCTATGTGACATTCACCAGAAAACATCACTTACCCCATGCCTCGTCAAGCCGCTTGTTAACAAGCTCGATGTCGGCATCTGCCGCATCCATTTGCCGCTTTAGTTCGGCAAACTCATTAGTCCGGCTAGCCACCGGAGCTTCCACCACCTGCACATAAAAGCGGTATGGTCATTACCTGGGACTATGATCCTCTGTTTGCCGCCGTTCTCGGCGACAACCAGAGTCTCAGGGGCTACTATCTACACAGGGCACACCTAAAAATGTGCGGTACTATCACAAATGTATATCATTTTACGTACCTCAAAGCCCGTTAGTAGACTCATAAAGGCGTCATGCAACCCGCTTTCGGCGGACGAAATCCTTTCCATCACCGTACCCATCAACACGGTGTTCTTCCGAGATGGTCGCTCGCTTCAGCAGATCCCTCAGTGCGTCCGACCGCATACCAGACGGCGCCAGACTCTTTTGTTTGCCCTCTTCAAGGGCCGGATACTGGGGACTTCGGGTGACCATAGGATTATCTTCTGGCCTCACCGGACCCGGGGAGGCCCTCCGTGACGACACCTCAAGGTCGCCCGCTTCTTGAGCGGGGGAGTCCGGGGGAGGCGTTTCGCTCTCCATCATCTCCGGAAGAAGATCCCCTGAAGACGAGCTCTGTTGAGAAGGGCTAAGATCCGAACTGCAAGATAAACGCTTCGGTTATTTTCCTCGGAAGTAAGGTAGAATATCTTTACTATTAAGTATTTTTTGATCACTTACGGCTCGTTAGAGGGCTGATCCCCGCGCGGACTTTGTGCGGCAAAAGCACCCTCCGAGGCAGGACCCTCTGGTGGAGACTTCTTCTCCCGTTTGGAAGCCTTGGTTTCCGGATCTTCAGAGGCAGTCCTCTTCCTTCCCCGAAGCGAGAGAAGGTCAGATTCTTCCCCTTGGTTATCCTCCTTCACGGAGCGCTCATTCCCTCGGTTGGAATTGGTAGTGATGGGGGTCCCCTTTTGCACTCATTATTCCCCCCTTTATCTTCCTTTGAGGGCTCCGGGCAAGGTGCTAGCTCGAGCATCTTTTCCAGTACCGGATTGGCCAAACCCTCAGGAAGGGGGGCCAAACACCGAGTCATCTTCGCCTTTGTTAGCGAGTCCTGGTCAAAGAGCGATTTCTTAGAATGACGTCATGATAAATGAAAGACGGTGTGTTCGGCTAGAGATTACTTACTTGGTCGGTGATGCGGTTGCTGCTTAGGCCCACGTCCTCGGTAGTATCCGGACACTCTATTTGGGGTCCGAAGAATGATTTATACATCTCCTCATGCGTCAGGCCGAGGAAATTCTGAATAGTGCGCGGTCCTTCTGGGTTGAACTCCCACATGCGGAGGGGCCGGCGTTTGCAAGGCTGGACTCGATGAACCAGCATGACTTGCACCACCGTAACCAGACTGAAATCTCCTTTGAAGAGATCTTGAATGCGGCTCTGCAGTATAGGCACGTCCTTGGCTGGACCCTAGCTCAGCCCTCTGCTAATCCATGACATCAGTTGTGGTGGAGGGCCCGAGCGGAAAGCAGGGGCAGCCACCCACTTGGCACTTCTGGGAACTGTGATGTAAAACCACTCCCGTTGCCATAATCCGGACACCTCTGGAAAGGAACCCTTTGGCCATGGAGCTCCAGCGATCTTGCTTATTAATGCGCCTCTGCATGCTACATGCTGCCCCTCGACCATCTTCGGCTTCACGTCAAAGGTCTTGAGCCACAGGCCAAAGTGAGGGGTAATGCGGAGGAAGGCCTCACATACGACAATAAATGCCAAGATGTGGAGAAAGGAGTGCGGGGCTAGATCGTGGAAATCTAGCTCGTAATAGAACATCAAACCCCAAACGAAGGGATACAGAGTGAGGCCTAGACCTCGGAGGAAGTGGGAGATGAACACAACGTTCTCGTCGGATTCGGGAGTAGGGACGACCTGCCCTCGGGCAGGCAGCCGATGCGAAACCTCGGCGGTCAGGTATCTGGCCTCCCTCAACTTCTTGATATCCTCATCCGTAATGGAGGAGGGCATCCACCAGCCTTGAAGGCTAGATCCGACATGATTGAAGGTCCGAAGCACCTGACCTGGGCTTTGGATGTTAGAACTCGAGGCGGGGGAAGGATTCGATTGAGCACGGGAGGGAAAAAGTAAAAGCCTTGTCCCTTTATAAAGAGGGTGAATGTCAAGCATCCTCCTAGTGGCCGTTTGGGACTTGCCTAAAATCTAGGAGTCCTAGGCACGGTTGGGTTACCCACGACCGTATTGATGAGAATCCCGTAATTAGGGGAACACGATCTCTGCTTTGACAAGACGTGTCAAGAAACCGCCTCGTGTTATGTGTGGAGCTGGTTGAAGAAAAATGGTTCGAATAATCACCGAGCCATGGCCTGATGTCATGTTGCCAAAGCGTGTCAGCAGATTAAGATTTGTGGAAATATTATTCTCTCTACGGTGGTATGTGGAATTTATTTTGCAGGGTCGGACACTATCCTGGTATTCAAACTCTTCTGTGATGTGTTTGGAGGAGGAACCCGCCTTACAATGCCAAAGACAACACTGCGCGCCGGACTCATCGTCATTGAAGCTTGGTTCAGGGGCTACTGAGGGAGTCCTGGATTAGGGGGTCTCCGGAAAGCCGGACTATATCCTTTGGCCGGACTGTTGGACTATGAAGATACAAGATTGAAGACTTCGTCCCGTGTCTGGATAGGACTCTACTTGGCGTGGAAGACAAGCTAGGCAATACAGATATGTATATCTCCTCCTTTGTAACCGACCTTGTGTAACCCTAGCCCTTTCCGGTGTCTATATAAACCAGAGGGTTTTAGTCCGTAGGACAACATACAATCATACCATAGGCTAGCTTCTAGGGTTTAGCCTCTCCGATCTCGTGGTAGATCAACTCTTGTAATACTCATATCATCAAGAATAAATCAAGCAGGATGTAGGGTTTTACCTCCATCAAGAGGGCTCGAACCTGGGTAAAACATCGTGTCCCCTGCCTCCTGTTACCATCCGCCTTAGACGCACAGTTCGGGACCCCCTACCTGAGATCCGCCGGTTTTGACACCGACACCAGCGATACAGGCAAAAGGTACAGCCAAGAGCAATGCACAACTAAACTTCTTCAGTACCAACCTTATGGTAAGAGTAAATATAGATCTGATGTGTAGAAAATGGAGGGCAAAGGAAAATAAGCTGCTGAGTGATGGTACATGAACTACTACCTGTCATTATAAGTACACTAATAAAGGACAGCATGTACTTACAAGAACAATGCAGAGCTAAAAAACATTCGCATTGGATATATTCTAAACTAATGTAACCATTCATACAGATCAGATAATTTGGAGCGAAAAATTGATAAGCAAGCTATCATGCATACTGCTGTCACATAATGAACCAGGTATGTATGCAAGTACAGTGATACAGGACAACGGGTACTAACAAGAGCAAAGCAGCGGCCAACATATTTGCGATATCCTATCGTTCTTGTCAAACCGGAATTCTTCTTCGAGCAGATTTCCTGCAAAAAAGATCCGTAAGGCACATGTGGAAAAGTAGAAGTTCAAATTGTCATGTGATTTCATAGACAGTACCTCATCCTGGGAACGAGACCAGTGCATAACAAGGTTTTTCCATTCAATGTCTTCTAAATTTAGCACACGAGACTTCACCGGAAATTCTTTTATAGACTTGCCATCAAAGTGTGATTTCCTCAGGTAACACCGATACTGCTGCAATGCTTCCTTGAAAAGTACAAGCAAGCTTTGCTCGTCATGACTATCCAGATTGACCCTCGCCTAGTTATAACAATGTAATGTAAATCATTGATGTGTTCAATCAGTAGAAAACAGGAAAATAATAACCATGAATAATAGCACTTACACGTAAGTTGGACAGGAAGATGTGAAAATGGTGTTTGTATTCACAATAATCTTCCCATGATGGGAATATATGCACGTAGTCCCTAACAACATTGAAAGCATTGTCTTTTAAACTGGGAATAAATGGAATGGGGTTCCAATCTGCAGGAATTGGCCGTCTTTGCAGTTGGGATAGGTCTTCGGCCGGTGGAGTTGCTGTACTTTTTGCTGGAGTGGGATTTTTCTGTGGTACAGCTGGTGCTATGGCAAATGAAATCGGTATACCTTTTGCTGGAGTGCAGGTCCTGTATGGTGGGGCTAGTGGTGTGACCAATGAAGTATGGGTACAGTCTGCTGGAGTCGGTCCTACATTTTGTGTCACTGGTTGTACATCCAATATAAGTGGGGTGCTGTCTGATTTCTGCGGCACCACCACGTTTTTCAAGGACTTTGCTGGTGCTCCTTCAGGTTCGGCAATCACCCTCTTCCTTTTTGATGTCTGATGCACAAGAACAGCATTTGAGTGGAAAAACATGGTATGATGACAGATGGAATATGTATTGATAATGGATGGGCATGGCATCTCGACATATATGATGAGTAAACTAAGCAGATGGCGGTGCAAAAAAGTAGAAGAAATGCAAGACAACATGTGCAAGATACCCGCAATCAATAAAACATTGCCAAATTAAAACAGGCACCTTGATGCGTGAACAGGATAGGCCATCTGCCTTTGACTCCTCGAGGTTAGAATAGTCATTAGGATCATATTCTGAACAAGAATCAACAGGTGGGGAGCGTATGAGTTCCATTGCATCTAGAATGGCACTCAATGCCTTGGTGCCAATTTTGTAAATCATTGCAGTGTTTAGCTTCAAGAGTGGTCTGCTGCTAGTGCGACACAAAGCACCTACACAGATCATAGTGTAGATATAACTGGAAAACCTTAAGCATCAGAGTAAAATCAGCAAAGTGGAACTTGCTAGAATATATGTGCTAGTATTGCCGGTACGGCTAGAAAGGCTTCGGATACCAGCTCTCTTCAAGTGAAGGTGCGGTATTGTTAATATCAATGTAACTCTCTAAGGCGACATAGCTCCCCGCATTTCCTTGCTATTCTTATAGGATTCAAGTGGGAATGCCACTACAAATCCTATTCCTATGTTTACAAGATCGTACGAATCAAAGAGGCTCAAAGTGTCCATCACAACCGACCGTATAGACCTCTACACTGCAAATGTCCCTGCTCATCTTCAGTACAAGGAACATACTGTACTACTATCATACTCCCTCCGTTCCAAAGTATAAGTCTTGGCAGAGATTTCCACTATGGATCACATACAGATGTATCGAGATACATTTTAGAGTGTAGATTCACTCATTTTGCTCCATATGTAGTCCATGGTGGAATCTATACAAAGACTTGTATTTAGGAACGGAGAGAGTACATATTAAAGAAGAACGGAAGAGGAACATGGTAAAGAAGAGGAAGCAGATTTTGGATAATAAAATGTTGGCTGCGCAGTGCCCACACATGATGAACCAGAGCGCATTAAGAATGCAACTCCCAGCTGTCTCTCGACCATTTCAGGCGGTTGGATGAAGATCCTACGTCTCCTAACCCTTCTTCTTCCTTGTCTCTGATTCTTCCCATACAGAACACCGCACGGGCCGCCGGCCGGACCACCGGCCCCCACCGCCTGTGTTCCTCCGCCACCCCCCCCCCCCCCCCCCCCCCCCCCCCCCACCCGCATCGAGTTTTCTTCGTTCGGCGAGGCCCCACAACCACTTGAGCCCCTTCGATCGCACCGGCGAACTCCGACGAGCTCTAAAAAATCGACTGATCCAATTTTGAAATTTAGTCTACTATGATTTAACTAGTGTGGAATATAAAAGAGGAAAACCATAAGCATTGGGAGTATAGTGTTGAGCGTGCCATGGCGGATCTGAAGGTGCAAATCGGACAAAGGCAACTTCGCAACCAAGACAAGAAATCAGAGTAAAGCAGTGCTGCGATAAATAAATTGAGCAGATATGAAAGAGTACCGCCTCTGGTGCGGCGCTGTGTACGCATCTGTTGAGAATTTGACGGTGCTGCGTAGCGTGGAAGCAGATCTAGGAGGGTAGACGGGGCGCGGTGGACGAGACGGTCGTAGGAGCGGCGCCGGCAAGGTGGACGACGGCGGGGATGAAGCGAGAGGACGGGATGCAAGGATCCGGTCCGAAGCCGTGGATGAGAGAGGTCGATCTCTTGTAATGGACGGCGGCGTCGGTATCAGCTCCGGCATGGTGGAGGAGGACGGCGGTGGATGGGGTGGCGGACGGCGACGGAGGAGGGTGGGGTGGAGAGGGTGTTTTGGCGCCCACGGAGTACGAATGGGGAAAAGGGAGGTAGAGAGGAAGGGGAACCATGTATTCAGGGCGCGCTTGTCTCAAATGCGAGGAAATTTACAAACTTAGCCCCCGTTTCAAATTTCTACTACATCACAGCAACATTAGTCGGTTGGGGATAGGACGGTAATCTCGCATACACCGAAATATTTGCCGACGAGAGTTTGTTTTTGGCCCCACCGTGTATGAATATGAATCGGGGAGGGAGTCGATTTCGGCCGAGGACACACTGTGTTTTGGCGCCCACCGTGTATGAATCCGGGTGAGAGGCGGTTACGTCACTGTTTGGGTGAAATTACAAACCTACCCCTATCGAAATTTTGCAGATGCACGTTTACCGTGCCAACTCAATTCGATCCCGTTTGTATTCTATTTTTTTCCGGGCGGGATCCATTTTCAATTGGAATTACATTCTATATACATCATTTTTATATATATACTTTCAAAAGCACAACAAAGAATTCTGCTCCTTTATATGTATAATATGATTTACAAATACAACGATCTCGAAATCTTAAGGTTGAATTCGAAAAAATTTAACCAAATTATGTTCTACTAAAATGTATGGATCAGTAATATCTACATATTAAATAACATAGATGTGCGTGAATTCATATGAGTATGCATGTTTGATAGATCAATTTTGGTTCGAGTATGGATTACATGTATCATCATCTCGAATTCAAATATTTGAATCCCTTTTTTGTTCACTCCTTTCACGCCCATCTCTCTCGCATGCATGCTCCTTCAGGTAGCTATCACTCTCTTTTCTCCAGCTCACCCGCACGCTCACTTCATGTTTCTCCTATCCTCGCAAACATGGTCTCTCGACGTCTCCCTTGAGAAGTGTCACACTCTCCCTATCATTATACATTACACGGTTTTCATTATCTCTCACGTCTCTACTGTTCTCTGGTATCACTCGGTACCTAAGCTTTCTTTTTCACCGCCACACACACAGTCTCCACTCGTCTTTCACTTTGTCTTTCTCTCTATGGGATTCTCTCACACACCCTATATGTCTCTACATATGACTCATACCACTAAAATTACTCTCTCTCTCTCTCTCCTGTAGACACAACATTTGTTGCGGTCTCCTTTTCGTCTCCATCCCAGACTGACATTATTCATTTGTTTACCGATCAAACAACCCCGACTACCGTCTCCTCTCTCTCTCTCTCACACACACACACACACAACTCCTGCTTCCAGTCCCCTTCCCGACTACCGTCTCTCTCTCACACACACAAAAATCTCGCTTTCGCACCCCGACTCGTATTTCTCTCACAAACATTTATCGACTAGCTAGCCTCTAGATAGGTTTATACACCTGCACACTCATGCTTCCACCATCGCATACATGTCTCTCTCCCGCTCCTTGTATCTATGTAGATTTTTCTTCCCTTCTTGAGACACGCCCTCTCGATCATGCACACACACACTATCGCTTCATTTTAAGCTGATACCTATCGCACACACACTCCTTGTGTCTTTGTCACACATGCACTCCGTCCTCCTCCACTCTCCCTCTCTCTCACACACACATGGGCTTTTTGCAACAAATAACAAGATGCCCATGCGTTGCACGGAACATCAAGATGCATTTCTATGAGTAGTTTATCTTGTAGGGGAAAAGGATTAACGAGGGAAGGCCCTATTTGCAAATGTGGAGAGGGGTGTGGGTATCTTTTTGCAAAATTGCCATAGTTTCCTTCCTATCCGTCAGATATAGTTCGGACGGCCTATATTGCAGGATGGTAAGCACACGATCATCACCGACAATGCTTTTTATAAGAGTAGGGATAAAAATAGAGTTGGTGATGATGGTGGGCCTGCCTTCCTGCAATGTAGGTCGTCCGATTTATATCTGACGGATAGGAAGGAAAATATGGCAATTTACCCGCACTCTTCACCACATTTGCAGATAAGGCCTTCCCTCGTTCATCCTTTTCTCCCACAAGATCTTGATGTTCCGTGCAACGCACGAGCATCTTGCTAGTAAGAGTATAAATTAGACATATACCACTTCTCGAATCTTGAAACCAACAACATTCCTCCCTTATCTCATCAAAACCGCCAAAGGAATATATTTTGAGTGAAACATAACATATTTTTAGTGATATACATATTTCAAAACTAGACTTTTTTCTATCAAATCGGTGAATATGTATTAATCTACTTTGATCGTGTGGCAACGCATTGGCACATTGCTAGTAGTTATTATAATTTTTTGGACACCAGACAAACGATGGAGTACATATACGAAGAGAAGAGGCGCACGCATGCAGTCGGCCTCTCACTGTCTCGCACACATGAGTGTTACGTAAAGGAGATGTTAACAAATAAACCCTAAAACCCTAGGTGCACGATTGCTGCATTCGCGGATACCGGGTACGTGGTGGAGCACCTTTGTAGGAATAGTCAGCTCGCGTGATAATTTGATCCATAGGAGTTGATGGTCGGGACCACAGGTGAACGACTTGGAGCGCAGTGGCTCGCCAGTTGCCACAGATCGAGTAGCCACATTTAAAATATCATTTTTTATCGGGGTTAAGAGTTCCGATTTTCAATGGCGCATTATAAGTAGTAAGTAGTTTTTAGAACGATTGGTATGGAGCGAAAATGGAATTCATAGTACTATGTACCTCCTTGGCATATGGTTGTATGGTTTTTTTTTGCGATGGAGGTTGTATGGGTTTATGTTGCGAGATGTTGAACCTGGTAGTTCTAGGGCAAATACTATGGTTTAGATTTAGATGCTGGTTTTCAGTAATGAAAATTGGAAGGGGAAACCCTTCTTTGATTAAAAAAAACTACTACCTCCATTCTGGTTTACTAGTCCCCATCGTACTTTGGGTCAAAGTTTGTCCACGAATTTTACTTGTAAAATGTGAATGGAAAACGAGATTTTGTTATACCCAAACAAAAAGGACTGGAGGGAGTGATTGCTCTGACACGGACTGACCTCTCATAGCGCAGGCATTGAACCGGTGCGCCGGCCAAGAGGGCCGCACTCGCTGCAGGCCCGGCTGAGCACGCCTCCTCGCCGCGTGCAACCGGCTTAAGACTGCCCCGCATGCCTTCATTGAATCCGCGCGTGTGCCGGCAACACGTCCTTCCGCGAGCTGGCAGGCATTTTAGAACACAAAAATGACTAAAATATAATTATTTTACGCATGGTATTGACTTGTTGTGCTTGCACTGGTAGCAGGAACTAGTTGAGGATTTTCTTTATTTATAACTCTCCTCACATATTTTTGGCTTTGAAGTGAATCATGGTTGTGGACATTATGTATGAATGTGCAGATATCTGTGAACATGAGTTTGATGTGGAAGTTGAACTTGGAATGTCGGGCTTGCGCGTGAACTATAACATGTCCAATGCTTCGTCTGTTATTGTTTGGAAAGTAATTGCTGTTATTACATGACCCGAAAAAAACATTTTGTGCCACATCAGTAGATGCACGGACATCACAACAGGCATGCTGACTGGATAAACATTTGAACCTAGCTATTATGAAGGAAATTTTGTATTGACAACAGTTTTAGATAGCAGGAGACGCCTAGCCTGCTCTGCCTCTGCTAGCTTATTTCTGGCTTCTTCCATCTCTTCTTTGGCTTGGGTGAAGAGAGCATCTGATTGCTCTTTTCGCTTCTTCAGGAACTCAGCTACATTCTCAAGCTGCTGCACGCTTTCTTTCAGCCTTTACTAATGCCACGAGGACACGAACAGCTGATGACTCCACCTGGCTTGTGTGTAATCCAGCATCATCTGGGAATTTGCACCTTGTGTCTAATCTAGCATCATTAGGGAACTGGCACCTTGTGTGTAATCCAGCCTCATTTTGGAAACAAGATCTCGAGGTTGACCATACTTCCCTCCTCGCAGGAACTGCATCCTGACATGAAGTTACTTCTTTTTTAGATCAATACTCAGAGCAACCTAGATCCATTTAGTAGAAGCCAGATAAACAGAACTTGGAGAAGTGAATTCAAAAGGAAAAAAATAAAAACAGACTACAAGGTGAGAACACCCACTTCCTACA
Source organism: Triticum urartu (assembly GCF_003073215.2). Classification (NCBI taxonomy): domain Eukaryota; kingdom Viridiplantae; phylum Streptophyta; class Magnoliopsida; order Poales; family Poaceae; genus Triticum; species Triticum urartu. Next base: position 374,769,668 of record NC_053022.1, on the reverse strand, counting down.
TCAAGCTAAAAACGAAAGCATTAGGACGATTAAGACTCTTCTTATTACACATCGAAGAACACCACGCTTAAGAGAAACAGAAACTATAACATATACACATCGAAGAACATGAGGCTACACGAAAGTAATTGAAAGGGTGTTACTTACCAAAGCTCATTTTACAGGTTTGGTGCAGCTCCTCTTTAACTTTCCACACTCCTGGAAGATGTCCCGAATATACCGTGTTTGGTCTTCATTGCTCCTCTGCGTGTTCGCACTCGTGGTTTTAAAATCTCAACATGGCAAGAAAAATATACTGCTAGTAATACTCGCGCATCTTGTGGGCAACATTAAAGCACTCATCTACCATGTTAGAGCATCTCCAACAGAATCGCAACGCGCGGCGCTTTAAAAATCTCAACATGCTATCTCTACTCTCTTCTCTACTGTTATAGTTATTTTACATTTAATATTTATCTCTACTTCCTTTACTGTCTAATTTTTTTTCTCTATACTTTTTTTCTTGCAATATAGGCCGTCCGATTTATATCTGACAGATAGGAAGGAAACAAATGGGAATTTTGCAAAAAGATACCCATACCCCTCTCCATTTGCAGAAACACTACAAAAAAAGACACATCCGTGACATTTTGGGCCGAACGAAAAAAAATTCTGTCATACATATGACACTTCTATGACGATAATTGTGACAAAACCCGGTATCATCATAGATGTGGTGGGCTCCTACTTCTATGACAAAAAATCATGACAGAAAATGGGCTTTTCGTCCTGGGCGGGCCGGAGACGCAGCTGCATGACATTCTTTGGGCCGTCCATGACGGAAAAATGGTAGAAGCGAGGGAGGAAAATTTCGGGGAGTTCCCGGTTACGGTGGGAGGTCGGGGGCCGAGCGATGCGCGTTTCTCTCGTACACGTACGCGCGTGTGTGCGAGGCATTGGCTCTAACTGAACCCGAGCGAGGCGTTGGGCTCTAACTGAACCCGAGCGATTGCACTGCGATAGGCGTACTGAACCCGATCGATCGATTCCTTCTACTGCTGCTAACTGAAGCCGATCGATGGGATGAACAGTGAGCGTTGCAGGGGGGGTGGATGAACAGTGAGCGGTGGCGTTACCTCTGGATGAACAGGACCCCGTGGTGTGGTGGAGGGCTGGATGAACAGTAGACGGTGGAGGGGTGCCCGTGGAGGGGTGGATGAACAGGACCCCGTGGTGTGGAGGGCTGGATGAACAGTAGACGGTGGAGGGGTGGTTGAACAGGACCCCGTGGTGTGGAGGGCTGGATGAACAGTAGACGGTGGGTGGTGAACAACCGGTGGAGGGGTGGCTGGATGAACAGGAGCCCGTGGAGTGGATGAACAGTAGCCGTGGAGGGAGGTCGACGGTGGAGATGAACAGTATCCCGTGGAGTCCCGTTTTGCGGTACGCCACACCCCTCCCGATGAACAGGACCCCCGTTTCGACCGTAGCGCTCCAACACAAGTCCGTTTCCTCGTTTTGCGGTACGCCACACCCCTCCCGATCAACAGACCCCCGTTTCGACCGTAGGAGGTCCGTTTCCTCCGTTTTGCGGTACGCCAGACCCCTCCCGATGAACAGGATCCCGTTTCGAACGTGGCCGGTCGAACACAAGGCCGTTTCCTCCGTTCTGCGGTACGCCAGGCCTCGTTTCCATCGCCTGTTCCGTCCAAGCCCTCCCGATGAACACGACGCATTCCGTTGCCTCCCCATGAACATGACGCATTCAGTTGCCTCCCCATGAACATGACGCATTCCGTTGCCTCCCCATGAGCACGACGACGACGCTGTTTCTCCGTTCCGACCCAGCCATGTACACGAGCCCTGGCCATACATATGCGCGAGTAGGCGTTCGAGACCCCGCCCGTATGTACACATACGTGGCCGTATTTTCTTTCTTGCACCTTGGCCGCTGTATGTATGTGTAAATGCTACGTGTGCGCCTCTACTATGACACGTGCGCGCCTCTACATCGACCAGTATGTACGTACAAGTTCACGGCCAGAATGACAATGCTACGTACGCTTCGACCAGGTGGGTCCTGACTGTCAGGCACTTCCTTGCATGCGAAGATGTAGCTGGTGGGTCCCAGCAGTCAGGGGGCGAATTGTTTTTTTTTTGCCCGGACGCACTTCCTTGCATGCGAAGATGTAGCTGGTGGGTCCCAGCAGTCAGGGGGAAACGTTTTTTTCACGAAATACGGTGGCCCGTCCGGTGGGAACCGCTGTCAGGTGGAGGAATAATTATTTTGCACGTAATAAGGAGGCACTTCCTTGCTGCGGCCGTGGACCCAGCTGTCAGCCTCTCCACGTACAGTCCACGTCCGATGGAAGCCGTTCCTTGACCACGTTGACCACGCCGCGCCGAGAGCACCAGGGTGGTGGACGACGGCGAGGCCTAGGAAGGGGACGACGCGGAGCCGGGGAAGAAGCGGCAGTGGATGCCCACGCGTAGAGGAGTACGAGGGTTCACTGGTTCGCTACGGTGTGAGGCTGCCGTCGCCGCAGAATAACAGGGGGTGTGGGTGAGTAGAGGGATGGCCTGGCCAGCGGTGGGAGTAGTAGGGGCGGTGAGACCTCCACCACATCGCAGCCGGCCACGGGAGGCAGGAGCACGAGGCACGACTGGCGCTGGTTTGGGCGGCTGGAGCAAGAAGACCAGAGGTTGAAGAAGCACTACGGTCGTTGGATGGACATCGTACGGTCACTGGAGCTAGAATCCTGCATATTGACTAAGTTGACAAAGCCCTCCGTCCCCGTCAACTTAGTAGGCCCACAAGTCAGCCTGCCACTATACTTGGTCCCAGCTAACAGGGGGGTATTCATTTGTTGTGCGTAATAAGGAGGCACTTCCTTGTGTGCGAAGATATAGCTGGTGGGTCCGAGCTGTCAGCGGCGGTAATGTTTTTTTCGCAAAATACAGAGGCCCTTTTGGTGGGTCCCTGATGTGAGGTGGAGGAATCATTATTTTGCGCGTAATAAGGAGGCATTTCCTTGTGTGTGGCCGTGGACCCAGCTGTCGGCCTCTCCACATAAAGTCCACTTCAGATGCATGTCGGTCGTTGACCACGTTGACCAGGCCGCGCCGAGAGCACCAGGGCAGTGGACAACAGCGAGGCCTAGGAAGGGAACGACACGGAGGCAGGGAAGACTCGACAGTTGTTTCCCATGCGGAGGGGAGTACGACTGTACGGGGGTTTACTGGTTCGTCTGCCGTCGCCGGAGAATAAAGCAGGTGTGGGTGAGTAGAGGGATGGCTATGCCAGTGATGGGAGTACAGTGGGGCGGTGAGGCACGCGCGGCAGCAGAGCCGGACGCGGGGAGGAGGGAGCAGGCAGTCCGAACGGCGCCTGTTTTAGCGGCTGGAGAAGGAAGAGCAGAGATTGAAGAAGCACGACGGCCGTTGGATGGCCATCCAACAGTCACTGCTTGTACGTCAACCTTTTTTTAGGAAAGCCTCAAATCTGTGGAAAACAGCATACAGCCCATTTGCTAATTCTTAAGGTTTTTTTGGAGCCCATATTCTTTTTGTTAGCATTACAGCCCATATTGTGGCCACGGTTAAAAAATTATACGAAATTTTGCATATTTCGGTGCGGTCCGAACTGTTTTTAATCCCGAAATTTCGACTCACATTCAAACTGATTTTAAAAATAAATGTATATCAATATAAAATCCAACAAATTCTCCACGCATAAAAATTAATGTAATTTAAAATCTCAAAATGGAAAAAAAGATATTTGAAACTAATTGCCGGTTTGATGTGTTTTAAAAATGTACAGCCCATTTCTCCTTACTGATGGGCCATTTTCTCGGCTAGCCGAATGAAAGCTCTCCTCGTCTTGAAAGATTTGCAGCCCCACAGGCCTGACAAAGCGACTTACTTGGCAAATCACAAAAAAACTGGGCTATGGCAGTGGACCCAGCTGTCAGTCCATTTGTTTTTTTAGTCCATTTGGTGGGTTGGGTGAAACAATGATATAGCATCTATGCAGCCCATTTAAATCCCATTTGCATTTTTCTCGAAAGCGCGGACTTTCTGGGCTGGGTGAAAATATCATGTTGGGCTAGACGGAGAAATGTTATAAAAACATAAACACATGATTGCACGTCAGTAAAATCTTTGCAAGCTTATGTATGCAATCACTAGGAGTTAACTTGCCAAGTTATATATAAACAATTATTATTATTATTTTGTAAGAACTTTCAACTTATGAAATAAAATATCATTTTAATTTGATGAGTTAATAGTACGTGGGGTATTATTATTTTTTAGGCTAGACGTGGGACAGTTGAGTTGGTTCTAGGGGAAAGTACTGGGAGAAAACTCAGTTTACATCGAAAAAGAAAGTGGGAGAAAATTCAGAGACCTGCTGGGTCCACCTGAGGAGGGGAATATGTTGGGAGGAAGGAGATTCAAAGCACGGCAGCCGAGTGAACTAGTTTTTTTTATGGACAAGTGAACTAGTTTACATACATAAGCAAATTGCCACTAAAAAAGCAATCAGGTTAATGGGTTCTTAAAAGAAATATTTCGGACAAAACAGATAATTACGACACATAGGCTAATGCATGAAACACTCACATGATAAAGGTGCTTATAAACAGATAAAGTACAACATCTAGACCTTCCTGGCACGCTTGATCATGACATTGCGGCTGTCCGTGTACTCGTCGGTTACGGGAAGCAGACACGCCCTCATGTCCAAGATCTGCATGTACATGTCGTAGCATGTGTATGCGCTCTTGGCCGCGTAGGTTATGTAGGCTAGATTCAGAGGTACCTCCCAGGTGTTCAGGTCGTCTTCTTTCATGTTGGCATATCAGGGGTCGATGATGGTCTCATCGAGGTCAACCACGGAGTCCTTCTCCTGCCCGTTGCTGATGATCTTGTATTGCTTCTGGATGTCGACAAGCTTGTTGCACCAGATGGCCGAATCATTGCTTTCTTCCTTCTCTCCACCGTAGCGAAGGTGCAGTTGGCGCTGTCGATGAAACGGGCGAATGCTCCAGAACCTGGTGCAGCCATAGGACTGAGGCGAGGCAGAGCTTCACCAAGTCCGTATCGTTGGTGTACATCACATTCAACTTGGTGCAGCCATAGGACTGAACGGCGAACTCAAAGGGGAACTCCTTGCTGAAGTCCATATCCAGCAGGCTCACCCCTCGGATCGCCATTGGAGTCTCTTCGAGTGAACGAGTGTGTAGGCGGCGGCAGCAGTTCGTTTTTCAGCTCTTGGGGAACTGGATTCAACAGTAAGCTGAGTGTGTACAGGCGACAACAGTTACTACCCCTCCCTCGTCCGCTGCACGCCCGGCAGAAGATGCACCCTCGGCCACATGTCGGTTCACAAGCGGGTCTGTATTGGTACTGTAATAACAGGAGTTAGTGGTCACTTTACTTAAATTTAATTAGCTTTAATAGAAATTTGTACTTAAAACAAGAAATGCATTCTCTCATTCTATCAGTGCCACAGGATCAACATGCACAAGAATTATTATTCTCAGGACGCACACGATCATCACATTTGTCGCACTTTCACAAAAGATAATACTACTGAGTTTGAACTGTTTGTTATGGTTGTTGTCCTCTGCATCATCATGCCGTGTTTCCCAGCTTGCAAGATTCAGAACCAACAAATAAGATCCAAATAATAAGTACAACAAAGATGCCTACACATCTCATTGATTCCCAGCTTGCAAGATTCAGAACCAACAAATAAGATCCAAATAATAAGTACAACAAAGATGCCTACACATCTCACTGATTCTCAGCTTGCAAGATTCAGAACCAACCTATTAGAGCCTTTTGATAAAATGAATATCGGGATTAAATTCATCTTGGCTAGCCATGTCATACAATCGAAGAACTTGGTGAATGCTCTTGACCGTCACAACATCTGTAGTTGAGTATTCCTGTTTGCACAGCATGTTTGCACAACACAAACAAGGAGACAGGAGAGCATGATTTCTCTTTAATAGCGGCCTCCTTGAACTCAACCTCCAGCTCTACTTGGATGAGGTCTGCCTGGAGTTCCATGATTCAATTCATGCGCCTTTTTCTGCAGTTCACCTGAAATGAAGCAAAGATTGCATCATTCAGCTAGCAAGAAGTACTTGCTCTTGTGAGCTGGCAGGTTCTTCTTTAGTAGTTGCACTAAAATTGAGGAACATTAAGGTTGGCTGTCCGGCTCATGTAAGGTGCAACTATAATTTTCTTATCCTTTTGTGCAGTTCCACTAAAATAAAGTGCCATTGTGGTGACAGTGACGGCTCCATCTTGCAAAGGCTAATAAAATGTTGCACGAGATTACCAGCAGAACTTGATGGAGATTTTGGAAACTCCAATCACCATTTTGTGCAGTTCCACCAAAATTGAGAGATGTTGCCCACGTGACATTTTAGTTGAACTGCACAAGACACTCATTCCAAAAAAGTGTTTTCTGCAGTTCACGAAAAGGTCACAATAGCAACAAGGTGAAATGGATATCCCTATCTGCACAAAAAGATAGAAACTAAACAGTTGCTGGTCAATAAGAATATACGAAACATATACAAAATGAAAAGAAGCATCTTAATTATGTTCATGGCAATCACGCAAGGACAATAGAAATTTTAAAACGTCACCGATGCTTCATGTTACCAGAAGCATTATGATCAACAATGAGATTCCTCAAATATGGGATTACTTTAATGGTGGCATTGCTTGTTTACCAGACATAGTAAATCAACAGCAGCTAAAGAGTTGGTTTAAGGGCATGGGACCGTGGGGACATCGGGACACTCAGCGGCGTAAAGGAGCAACTTACTTATCATACTGGGGAAAACAGCAGGAGTGCCATTGTACTATGTGAGGGCAGCAAATCTAATCCTGGAGACCTTTTACTATGTGAGGGCAGCAAATCTAATCCTGGAGACCTTTTACTATGTGAGGGCAGCAAATCTAATCCTGAGACCTTTTACTATGTGAGGGCAGCAAATCTAATCCTGGAGACCTTTTACTATGTGATGGCAGCAAATCTAATCCTGGACATACTCTGTTGGCTTGTCCACCAGCCGCCACTTTCTATCCTTTTTTCAACCAATAATAGATCTGTTCCTTATCCAGTTTGTACTGCGTTTTCCCATTATTTCCCTTTTCAATCAAGAGACCGGTTGGGTATCCGGTCTCTACTACTTTCACCATATTATTTCCTCTTTGAATCAAGTCCTAGATTCATGCTACAACTTTCCCCCCTTTCTTCGTTGTTTGAACAAAGCCCTAGATTCGAATGCATGAAGTAGATTTACCTCTAATAATACTAAAAAAATTAGGTGGCTTTGGAAGAGCTGATGGGAGTAGAAAAAGATGCACATGCAGACACATGGGGAGCTGGGGGCAGTAGAGCAAGGCCACTTTCGAAGAACTTATACCTGAGGGTCGTCGGGATGTCGGCGGCGGCAGGTCGGATCTGCGGACAATACGGCAGGGAGGAAGAAGGGTCGGAGGACCTCCCGAGCTGGCAATGTGTCGGAGAGAACGACATGGGCAGAGGATCGGGCCCCTCCGGCAGCTGTGGGTTTCCTCCCTCGGCAACGATGACCGCATGAACAATGCACCTTTTAGTCCTCTACACACACCGGCCGAAGGGATCCGACCGGATCTGTGACCAGCGGTGAGCAGAGAGAAAATGTTGCTACCACTGTCTTGTTTATATCTGGAGAGGATGAGAGAATGAAGAGAGCAACCCTAGTAAAGCAAGCGCTCAGGCCCCTGCGTCCATATATAGTGGAGTGATTATCTTTTTTCTCTCCACAACAAGCGTTTCAATTTGTGTACGTGGCATTAAAGAAAAGAAACTCTCTATTTAAGGTGACTACTGTACGACTCCTACTTACTACTAGTAGTACTACAATATTGTTCACTTGTGCTCCCCGCCCCTCCATTCATTGAACAACCCCACGGGTGAATAAACATACCGCACGTACTGTATTTATGTAGAACGAACAAGCTCGAACTGTTTTCGCGTAGTTAAATGTTGAGGGCGGGGCTTTTCCCGGGCAGTACGCGCGACAGTTTTCAGGTAGGGCCAGAAGACTATTTAAAAAAAATTAAACTTCGAGACGGCCACAGCATGGAGCCGACCCCAACGATTTTAAGCTTACAAGCACGGTACACGCTATCCTAGAGTACTATACACATGAAACTGCCACACGAGCGTCCGGGCTGCGCTTGGCTCTTCGCCTCTTCGGGAAGTCGAACAATGATGGAATACTACTGCACTGGAGGAGTACTACAGTACGCTTCTGGCCATCTGACACCGATTGAACTGCTGCATGTCCACCGCGTGCGGGAGGGAGAGCGTGTAGCGAAAGCTTCTCCTAGTCTTGCCAGCCACCACGCTCATGGGCGAGGGAGGGACGCTCTTGCCTTTGCGTGTATGATAGGTGGGCCCTACAGGTGTGTGGCCAACCTGTCATACAGTCAAAGGCATGTGCAGTTAAGTCCGCGAGGGAGAGGATAATCAAACTTCTCGTTGATGTACGAGTTGACGTGACACATCAAAGCACTGCACTCGATATATTTCAATAATTTGTGTGTGTGACTCCCAGATGCAGAGGCCGGGGGTCATCATCCTCCTTTTCGAGAAAAAATAGACGCGTGTGTGAGAGGACGCGTGTGTGCGTGCACCTCTTCTCTTCCTGTATAACGTACTACTAAACTCAGAGTACAAGTTTTTGTGGGTGGCACGATGGTGCGTGCGAGAAGTCCCGAGAGATAGGTTTAATGCATTAATTGCAATGCATGCATGCATAAAGTACATGCATTGGTCAATTTTCTCTTAATACTTGCATGCAATGATTTAATGCACCTTGGAATCTGAACATGTGTTGGGGACCACCAAATTGAGCCTTATAAAATGGAAAAACTAAAATTTTGAGATAAGCCCTGTAAACCGGAAAGGAGGGAATAGAAAAAGAAGTACTCCATCCGGGAATAGTGTCGCACTTCGAAACTAGAACCGTCAATAAATTTTGAGCTTGCGTCTCATCACATTCCAAATTACTCCACGCTATATTGAATTGCAAACCTGTTCACACCGATCACAACCTAAACGGTTTCCCACTTAGGAGCGTATTAGTACTCGGTTATAAATACTAGTATGCCAAGATGACTGCACATTCCTCCTCAACTCCTCATCCAAAAAAACAAAAAAGTCATTCAGCATCCTTCCCTTGCGTCTGCCATGGCCAGCGTGAGTTCTGGGTCGAGAGATTGCCACCAGGGAGAGGCGAGCATGGAAGCGGAAGCACGAGAGATGTCCCGCCTCGCTGCGAGAGCAGCCGACATGTCCCGTTGCACGGAAGTAGCAGCACAGAGGTCCCTCCGTGCCGCTGAAGCAGCACGGAGATCCCGCCGCGCCGTCAATGCAGCAGACTAGCCCGGCCGCGCCGCGGAAGCAGCAGAGATGTCCCGCCGTGACATGAATGCAGTAGAGATGTCCCGCCGCGGCGGCCTGGGAAAATTTCTCGCGGGCACGCGACGACTGTTACACGCGCATGCATGCGATCGTCCATAGCCAGACGGATCAGATCTCCCGCTCGGCGAGGTTGCAGGACGACATGATAGCCTTGTTTGAACAGGCTACCGGCATCATCCGGCAACTAAGGGAGGGCAATGAGAGGCTCCGGGCCGAGCGCGGCCTACTGAGGGAGAAGATCGTTCGAAGTGCGGACCTGCAGGAGGAGACTAGTGCCTTGTTGAAGAAACTTATGGGCGAGAATTACATGCTCTGCAACGAGCGCCAAAAGCTGGTGGAGGAATCCGTGGATGTTCTCAAGCAGCGTCTTGAGGACACGAAAGAGCTCATTGCTGCTCACCGCGGAGACTAGTTTCCTGGTTTCTTTTGATGTAATAATCGGTTTAGGATGTGGATTGTGTCGTCAGTTGTGAAATGTTGGGTTCTAGTGCGGATGTTTGGCCTTTGTTGGCCTCTTGTGATGTTGCAATTTCAATCTGGTAGCTTTTAGTCCTTCGTGTTAGGCTGGAGTTGTGCTGAACTTCTTGTGAATTGTGGTGGTTTTCAGTAATGAAAATCGGAAGGGGCAATCCCTTCTTTGATAAAAAAATTAATCGTCCTTATATATTCATCAGTCTTGCTATAAGTCATAGTAGATGCTATATAGGTCCGTCGGATCTTACATCAAGATCTATGCTTTCAGATTTTCTTTTTTCTCTCTTAAATCTCAGTCGAGTGAGACATAGCCACACCATTAAACAGAGGCTCGGGCGCCATTAATGGAGACCTTGGGAGAGAGGTGGACAGCAGATGGAGGTCAAAGGGCTCTCCTCCCGATAAGCACATGTAGGGGTCTGATCGCACGCCTCTCGTACACAAATAGCTACCCTGCACGTCGCCTCCTAGCTAATAAAAAAGGGGATGTGTGGCGGCACGTAAATGGTACTAGTAAGTAGAACACCCACAGTTTCAATAATACTTGTGTTTCCGATTGTAACGTGACAGCACTTCTTCCAAAATGACTTTGTTGATTGTTAATGTGTGCACCTTCGCAAATCGGACTACAAATTTACCACAGCATGTTGGTGCCATGTCATGGCACCAAGCCAAGTTTCATTATTTTCATGCGTGTTTTGGATTTACAGGAATTAAAAAACTAAGTTTCTCAATGTTTCCAACCCAGCCACAACGCCCAGAATTTTGAATTTCATTCCCATTTCTTGCATGGAACCTAGAAATTTACCCGAGGACACACATGTGATTTTTCAACCAACTTTGGTGCACTGGAACATGTGCTTGTATTTCAAATTCGAATTATGCACAAAAAGGTGACACGTTCCCTCCCAGAACCACGAGCCTTCTTGAGAGAAGCTCCGATTTGCAAGAAGCTTATACCAAAATTTGTTCCTATTCGGCCAATTTTTTTACCACGGCATGGTACTACCATGACATGACACCATGCCAAGTTTCATGATTTTAAAACCAAGTTTCTCAATGTTATCGACCGAGCCACGATGCCTAGATGTTTGAATTTTATTCTCATTTTTTGCATGGGACCTACTCCCGCCTTCCATCTATATAGGGCCTAATGTGTTTTTCAAGACAGCCTTTGACTATTGACAAGATTAATAGCACATGAGATGTATACTATGCAAATTATATTATTGGAAGCTCCTTTGACATACAAAATTGAAGGTATGCTTTGTGTAAGTTGCATGTCATATATTATTGCTCTAATGTTTGGTCAAAGTTAGCCTCAAAAAATGCATTAGGGCCTATATGCATGAGAGGAGTCGACTTCGAGAGAACGTGTTTGTTTGAGAGACACCGAGGAAGACTATTATATATCGATGGTGCATGTAGGCGGGAATTAAACTAAGGGATGGTCTTATTGGTTTCGGGGATATAGGGGAAGAGTGAGAGGCGGGGGTAGCTAGAAGGAGATTGTTAAGTGTGAGTGTGTGTTTTACCCATCCAGGCGGAAGTTATGTGCACAAAAGAGGAGAACGATTCGATGTGGCGTTAGGATTGAGGGTAATTAACTACGTATGGAGACATAGAGACCTTGAACGTGCATGTGTGAGAGGTATACATGTAAACGTGGGATGTGTGTGTGCGCGCGCGTGCATGATCGAGATAAAAGAAAGAAGACATAAGTCATAAGATCAACGACATGGGAGAGACGGATCGGTATGACAATATGCATGCATGTGAGAATGCATGGAAGAAGTCCCGACAATTGAGCATGTGTTTTTGTCTTTAAGAGATAGTGGCGTGGGCTGGAGCATGCATCTATGGCGAGCAGAGGGAGTGAGGCGCAACGATTGTGCAAAAGAGACCAACCTATAAATGCATATGTATGGAGAGACATATATAGTGTGGGTGATAGGAAGCAAGACTCCGTGCGAGAAAGAAATGTTAACGGAGAAACTACAGATAGATATAGAGATGGAGATGCTAGCTAGAGGGACATCCGCTAGTTTGGGTGTTGGAGATGACCGTCGGGTGGTTCAAAGGGTGAAGTTATATATGTGTGTGAGAGGGCACTTGACTGTATGTAGAGAGAAACATATGTAGTGTGCGTGATAGGAATCAAGAGTGAGGGCGAGAAAGAAGGTTGATGGAGAAACAGATAAATAGAAAGATAAAGATGCTAGCTAGTGTGCGTTAGAGATAGGAGTCGAGTGGATCAGAAGGCTGGGTTATGTGTGTGGGTGTGAGAGAGATAGAGAGAGGGTGCGTGTGAGTCACATACAAACAGATATCAGAGAGAAATGAGATCCAGAGAGACGGAGTTTTGTGTCTGCGAGAGAGAAAGATATTTCACAACGAGAGTGATAGCTAGAGAGACATACGAGGGAACGCAAGATATCTCTAGGGAGAGAAGGTGTGTGTGAGCGACATACAAGAGAACAATGGAGAAATATGAGATCCTGGGAGACAGAGTTTGTGTTTGTGTGTGAGAAAGAGATATTGAAGAGGAAGAGTCGTAGGTTCTCATATCTAAGGAGCGAAAGACATCTCTGTATGAGGGGTGTGCGAGTGGCACACATGGGAATGGTAGAGAGAAATGAGACCTCGGGAGACAAAGTTTTGTGTTTGTGTGAGAGAAAGAGATTCCACATGGAGAATCATAGTTAGAGACACATAGCAGGGAGCGAGATATACTTAGAGAGAGATAGAGTGATGAAGGTCGAGGGAGAGAGTACCGTCAGTGTGTTACGAAGATAAAAGATCATTGTCGACATACAGGTAGCACGAGAGATACCTGAGAGACGATGAACGCGTATAGGTCCAGAGAGATAGTCCTATATAAGCATGAGTGATAGCTATATGAGACGAATATCTGGATTAAAGGGGATTCAAATATTTAAACTGGAGATCACGACATCGATAATATCATAACGCAAATTGGTGTATCAAACATGCATATTCATTTGAATTTGGGCACACGTGTAATGTTATATAGTTTATCAATATTGGTGATCCATAGATTCTTCAATTACAAACAATGCATGGTTTATATGCAATTAATGTCTAAACGGGATTACACTATATGTTGCATGTGTGAAACACATTATACATGTTTGAGAAGTAAAAAAACCCGCATGAAACACACATTAATTGGAGACAGTTAGCGAGGAATGCATACATTGGATTTCAACATAAAGTGGTTTCAAATATTTGAAAATCCAAATTGATGGATACAACCTTATGAATCTGAGATCATGCCATTTGTAAACCATATTTATGTATAAATGGTGTTGTGCTTTTGAAAGTATATATTAAAAAATGATGTATATAGAACGTAATTCCAATTGAAAATGGATCCCGCCCGGAAAAAAATAGAATACAAACGGGATTCGAATTGAGTTGGCACGGTAAACATGCACTCTGCAAAATTTGAACGAAGCGGGGAAAGTCGCAGTAACTGCCCGAAAACAAAATCTGCGAGATGTAAATCACTGCTGCCTATCCCTGCCACGCAAAGCCTATATGCTGGATTTCTATAGGTTTCGATCGGGGTAGGTTTGTAATTTCACCCAAACGTGATGTAACCGCCTCTCACCCGGATTCATACACGGTGGGCGCCAAAACACAGTGTGTCCTCGGCCGAAATCGACTCCCTCCCCGATTCATATTCATACACGGTGGGCGCCAAAAACAAACTCTCGTCGGCAAATATTCGGTGTATACGAGATTACCGTCCTATCCCCAACTGACTAGTGTTGCTGTGATGTAGTAGAAATTTGAAACGGGGGCTAAGTTTGTAAATTTCCTCGCATTTGAGACAAGCGTGCCCTGAATACATGGTTCCCCCTTCCTCTCTACCTCCCTTTTCCCCATTTGTACTCCATGGGTGCCAAAACACCATCTCCACCCCACCCTCCTCCGTCCGCCGCCGTCCGCCACACCATCCACCGCCGTCCTCCTCCACCATGCCAGAGTTGATACCCCGACGCCGCCGTCCATTACAAGAGATCGACCTCTCTCATCCACGGCTTCAGACTGGGATCCTTGCATCCCGTCCTCTTGCTTCATCCCCGCCGTCGTCCACCTTGCCGATGCCGCTCCTACGACCGTCTCCCCCACCGCGCCCCGCCGCCACCGTCTACCCTCCTTGATCTGCTTCCACGCCGCCGACAGCCATCGCTACCGCAGCACCATCAAATTCTCAGCACATGCGTACACGGCGCCGCACCAGAGGCGGTACTCTTTCGTATCTGCTCAACTTATTTATCACAGCAAGAAAATAGATCGCCACTGCTTTACTCTGATTTCTTGTCTTGGTTGCGAAGTTGCCTTTGTCCGGTTTGCACCTTCAGATCTGCCATGGCACGCTCAACACCATACACGCAATGCTTATGGTTTTCCCCTTTTATATTCCACACTAGTTAAATCACAGTAGACTAAATTTCAAAATTGGGTCAGTCGATTTTTCAGAGCTCGCCAGACTTTGCCGGTGCGATCGAAGGGCTCGGGTGGTTCTGGGGCCTCGCCAAATGAAGAAAACTCGACACGGGTGGGGGTTGGGGTGGGGTGGGGGTGGGGGTGGCCGAGGAACACAGGCGGTGGGGGCCGGTGGACCGGCCGGCGGCCCGTGCGGAGTTCTATATGGGAAGAATCAGAGACGAGGAAGAAGAAGGGTTAGGAGACATAGGATCTTCATCCAACCGCCTGAAATGGTCGAGAGACAGCTAGGAGTTGCATTCTTAATGCGCTCTGGTTCATCATGTGTGGGCACTGCGCAACCAACATTTTATTATCCAAAATCTGCTTGCTCTTCTTTACCATGTTCCTCTTCCGTTCTTCTTTAATATGTACTCTCTCCATTCCTAAATACAAGTCTTTGTGTAGATTCCACCATGGACTACATATGGAGCAAAATGAGTGAATCTACACTCTAAAATGTACCTGGATACATCTGTATGTGATCCATAGTGGAAATCTCTACCAAGACTTATATTTTGGAATGGAGGGAGTATGATAGTAGTACAATATGTTCCTTGTACTGAAGATGAGCAGGGACATTCGCAGTGTAGAGGTCTATACGGTCGGTTGTGATGGACACTTTGAGCCTCTTTGATTCGTAGGATCTTGTAAGCATAGGAATAGGATTTGTAGTGGCCTGCCCACTTGAATCCTATAAGAATAGCAAGGAAATGCGGGGAGTTGTGTCGCCTTTGAGAGTTACATTGATATTAATAGTACCACACCTTCACTTGAAGAGAGCTGGTATCTGAAGCCTTTCTAGCCATACCGGCAGTACTAGCACATATATTCCAGCAAGTTCCACTTTGCTGATTTTACTCTGATGCTTAAGGTTTTCCCGTTATATCTACACTATGATCTGTGTAGTTGCTTTGTGTCGCACTAGCAGCAGTCCACTCTTGAAGCTAAACACTGCAATGACTTACAAAATTGGCACCAAGGCATTGAGTGCCATTCTGGATGCAATGAAACTCATACGCTCCCCACCTGTTGATTCTTGTTCAGAATATCATCCTAATGACTATTCTAACCTCGAGGAGTCAAAGGCAGATGGCCTATCCTGTTCACCCATCAAGGTGCCTGTTCTAATTTGGCAATGCTTTATTGATTGCGGGTATCTTGCATATGTTGTCTTGCATTTCTTTACTTTGTTGCATCGCCATCTGCTTAGTTTACTCATCATATATGTCAAGATGCCATGCCCATCCATTATCAATACATATTCCATCTATCATCATACCATGTTTTTCCACTCAAATGCTGTTCTTGTGCATCAGACATCAAAAAGGAAGAGGGTGATTGCCGAACCTGAAGGAGCATCAGCAAAGTCCTTGAAAAATGTGGTGGTGCCAGAGAAATCAGACAGCACCCCACTTATATTGGTTGTACAACCAGTGACACAAAACGTAGGACCGACTCCAGCAGACTGTACCCATACTTCACTGGCCACACCACTAGCCCCACCACACAGGACCTGCACTCCAGCAAAAAGGTATACCGATTTCATTTGCCATAGCACTAGCTGTACCATAGAAAAATCCCACTCCAGCAAAAAGTACAGCAAGTCCACTGGCCGAAGACCTATCCAAACTGCAGAGACGGTCAATTCCTGCAGATTGGAACCCCATTCCATTTATTCCCAGTTTAAAAGACAATGCTTTCAATGTTGTTAGGGACTACATGCATATATTCCCATCATGGGAAGATTATTGTGAAGACAAACACCATTTTCACATCTTCCTGTCCAACTTACGTGTAAGTGCTATTATTCATGGCTATTATTTTCCTTTTTTCTGCTGATTGAACACATGAATGATTTACATTACATTGTTGTAACTAGGCGAGGGTCAATCTGGATAGTCATGACGAGCAAAGCTTGCTTGTGCTTTTCAAGGAAGCATTGCAGCAGTATCGGTGTTACCTGAGGAAATCACACTTTGATAGCAAGTCTATAAACGAATTTCCGGTGAAGTCTCCTGTGCTAAATTTAGAAGACACTGAATGGAAAAACCTTTTTATGCACTGGTCTCGTTCCCAGGATGAGGTACTGTCTATGAAATCACATGACAATTTGAACTTCTACTTTTCCACATGTGCCTTACGGATCTTTTTGCAGGAAATTTGCTCGAAGAAGAATTCCGGTTTGATAAGAACGGCAGGATATCGCAAATATGTTGCCCGCTGCTTTGCTCTTGTTAGTACCTGTTGTCCTGTATCACTGTACTTGCATACATACATGGTTCATTATGTGACAGCAGTATGCATGATAACTTGCTTATCAATTGTTCGCTCCAAATTATCTGATCTGTATGAATGGTTACATTAGTGTAGAATATATCCAATGCCAATGTTTTTTTAGCTCTGCATTGTTCTTGTAATAAGTACAAGTTGTCCTTTATCAGTGTACTTATAATGACAGGTACTTGTTCATGTACCATCACTCTCCAACTTATTTTCCTTTGCCCTCCATTTTCTACACATCAGACCTATATTTACTCTTACCATAAGGTTGGTACTGAAGAAGTTTAGCTGTGCATTGCTCTTGGCTGTACCTTTTGCTTGTATCGTTTCACTTACATTTATAGCTACTTGGTTATGTAGCATCACTCTTCATCTTATCTTAAATATTCTCCATTTTTTCGTATATTATCACATCTATATTTACTCTTAACAAAATGTAGAATAAAGGCAATGCTTTTGAAGAAGATTCTGTGGTAAACTTCTTGAATTGCCCCCCCCCATCAGCATGGACAAGGCCTTTATAGAGCCTGTCTTCACCAATAATGTAAGTTTGTCCATCTCAAGCCTTCAAACTTTGTTGTATATATTTGGTTAGGCATGACTGCAACAGCTGTTTAATTTCGGTGTTTGCATCAAATTGCTTGTTTAAAGTTTATTATGTAGTTCATAAACAAAAATTTTGTCCTTTCTCAATTTAAGTTTTCAGTTGTACAACCAACTTCCTTCTTCATACCATGTAAATTAAACTATACAGAGCAAGTGATCTTCTTTTGCACTGCATGTATGCTTCTGTTCTTCATTCGTAATCCAGTGGTGTGGTGAACCTACCCACTACAGCACAATGTCATATTCTGCAATGTCTTAACTATGAACAATGTCATATCATTCTACTATTATTTAAACCGTCTCTTTATTTGCCAATCTGAAATGGTATAAATTGACAGCACACTAACCATTGATATTTATGAGTTCTTGATCTGTAATCCAGTGGTGTCGTGAAGCTGCCAACTCCTTCACAATGTCATTTCCTGCCATGTCTTGGCCTGAACAATACCATATTGTGTTAATGCAATTTTAAACTGTGTCACTTTATTCGTCAGTAAGAAATGTGATGAATTGTCAGCACTGATACTTTTATGTGCAAAACCTGTCATCTGTCTGCTTGTTTATCTTTCAGAGTGAGGAAGATATAAGTGTTGAACAAGTGCAGTCTCATCATCTTGCTCAGCTGCTTGCACTGCAGCTCCGCAGCAGGGCTAACCTTTCTTTAACTCTATTGAAGTGCTGTCGGTTTTGTATATTATTTTGTCCGCGTGTTTATTTGCACTGGTGGCGATCTTTGATGCCCAGTGTATGTAATCTGCTGTCTGCTTGTGCTTTATTATCATAGTGGCGAACTTTGATGCCCAATGTATGTAATATGTCGTAATTTCTTTATTGTATAGTCTAGGTTTTTTCTTATTCACGATGTTGCAGTTATTTTACTGTATATATATCCTGTCTTCGCAGTAAACCGGCCAAACCGTAAAATTACGGTACATAATTGGGCCGTCATGCAATCACGATGTAAGTTGGGCCTGAAACGTGCCGAACAGCTCAAGGGCCGGCAGCAGCCCGAAATGAACCCCGGCCCATGATTGTGCGAATCAAATCACAGGCTTTTAACAGGCCGAAAAATTGTCTCGGTCCTTGTTTGGCCCAATCAGATATCAGGTGCGCGCAGGCCGGATGCAAACCGGGCCGTAGTTAGGCCCAACTATATGACAGGCTTTTAACAGGCTGAAATTAATATAGGGCCGAAATGTTAAACGGGCCCTTAACAGGCCAAAACTAATATCAGGCCAAATTACTAAGTGGGCCTTTAGCAAGTGGGCCCAAAAGCATAGTGTCCAGTTGACGGGCCAAATCTGATATGGGCCATAATTAGGCCCAAAACCTCTTAAAGGGCCGGACCTAATCTGGGCCATAATTTGGCCCAGAACATGGTAGGCTTTTAACGGGCCGGATCTCATATGGGCCACTATTAGGTCCGGAGCGTGGCAGGCCATTAATAGACCGGATCAAATATGGGCCGGCATTTGGCCCAAAACATGGCAGCCACTTAACGGGCCGGCCTACTAGGGTCCTCAAAATCTTGTGGGCCTACAGCTAGGCCGGCCCATTAATGTCGGCGAAATCTCGTGGGCCTTTAGCTGGGCCGGCCCATTATGATCCGCAAGAATTTTGTGGGCCTTTACCTGGGCCGGCCTATTATGGCACACGAAAATCTTGTGGGCCTTGACCTGGGCCGGCCCATTATGGCCCACGAAATCTTGTGGGCCTTTAGCTGGGCCAGCCCATTATGGTTCGCAAAATCTCGTGGGCCTTTAGCTGGGCCGGCCCATTATGGTCCGCAAAATCTTGTGGGCCTTTAGTTGGGCCGGCCCATTTAAACTTGTTGGGTCGTGCCACGTGTCGACGTATTATAGGCGCATTCTGTCCAGTGAGTGGATGACATCTGTCCCAATGATGAGCCGACACGTGTTTCCTCTAGCCAATGATGATTTTACATGTGGAAAATCCCCATTGGTCAGGGCTGTTAACGGGTTATCGGATCCAAAACCCGACCCGATAGCTTAACGATGTTCCGTTACGGTGGATGCCACGTGTCGGTCACCCTTGACGAAAGCACTTCTGTGATGCGCGATTTATTGTCATGGAAGTGGACACTTCCGTGATGATAATTTTGGTAATGTCATGGAACACTTCTACGACAGCACAGGTATGACTATCTTGATTCTGTCATAAATTTGTCATGGATGTACATGCATGACAAAAAAAGTGACCTACTGTGACAAACACGTATCATCACGGAAGTGTATTTTTTTGTAGTGTAAGGCCTTCCCTCGTTCGTCCTTTTCTCCCACAAGATATATTACTCATACAAATGCATCTTGATGCGTGCAACGCATGGGCATCTTGCTAGTTCTAAAAACCTTTCCATCATTTGCCACACTACTGGTTGCAGATGAAAAACCTACCCAAGCACAGCGCGATACAGGAGCAATGCACAATTATAAGTTGATATTTTGTTGGACAATGGAAGCTATAACCAATTACTTTTACGGGAACAATAGCACCCAAGAAATTTGAAGGGTAGGTATGAACAAAATTGGAACTGCGCATGTACTGCTAAGTGATTCAATACACACATTACCAATCAAGGAGGAGAACGATGGTCGAGGCGGCCTCTGTGAGTCATGGTCGACAACGGGAGTCAGTTCATTGTCCACGACGGTGGTACTTCTGCGCTTGGCGTCGGCTTCCGGGAAGCAGATCCGAGACCGTGGAAGACGATGCCGGGGAAGAGGCTCCTTGTACGACGACGACGGTGAACCGGCTCCAGTGCGGCGTACGAGGTCGTCGATGAGGCAGATGCGCTGCGGTGGACGAGTGCGCCGATGTAAAGGGGAGGAGCACGAAGGCTGCGGTGCCATGGAGAAGTCTATTTTGCGGTGGGGATAGAAAATGGGGAGTATTCAGGTGTACTACTCTGGGTGTCGGGGTGGGGTTGGCTGGGTAGGGTGAACCTGAAGTTATGAAAACAGCCCCCTACCAAGCGTCATCCGTAGGCTTGTTCCGAAGGCTATGATGGTAATCAAGGTCACGGAAGATTTTCCCGCCGACCTCAAAATTTTTGTGACACTGGACTCCCCGTGTGGCGTGTTGAGTGATTCGGCTAAGCAACTAGCGAGTAGTAGTAGTAAACTCTGCATATTAGGTTTGACCGAAGTCAAACTTCCTAAAGTTTGACCAAGTTTATAGAAAAATATAAACATTTACCATAACAAATATGTATGATGTGAAAGTACATTCAATAATGAATCTAATGGTATTTATTTGTTATTGTATATGTTAATATTTTTTGTTATAAGCTTTCTGAGAGTTTACAAAACTTGACTTTGACCAATGCTAATACGCGGACTTAAATAAAAACGGAGGGAGTACACATTTGTTTTCTTAGTTTGTAGTGAACTAATCATTTGTTGAAATTGTGAAATAAATATATTAGGCTATTGACTTCGAATGTAATGGTCTATACAATTCAATAGTTACAATCATTGTCGAATCCCAAGATGTATACAAGGTCTATAGTACTTCACAACATGCTCAAACTCACATAATCTCAGTCAAATGAGAATCTAAATGCATTTCATAGTTATTACTTTGTAGGATGCAACAAAAACAACCATAACTCTACATCAGCCATTATAGAAGCAACATTTTGACATATCCCAATGTGTGAATGAAACATGCAGAGAGAGCTTTTGAAGATGGAGCAGATAGGGCGGGAAAGATTGTATGTATGTGGACGAGAGAGTAGGAGACAAACCTAACGAGACAGACAGAGAGAGAGAGAGATAGAGAGAGGAAGAAGTTAGGTCTATGAGAAAGATGGATACATGTAATATACATGAGATGCGTGTCAAAATGTGCGCGTTGATGCATGTGTTGCATGCGACCGTGCGAGGGACGGACGAATCGAGAGAGATGGTTGTTGTGTTATAGATGCTCCTCTCTCTCACACACACACACAAGTAAACTAGAAGAGAGTTCTCTCATGTATACACAACGTATCGGCATCTGTCTATGTCTCACTCATGCATGATCATTTGCACATTCACACCTCTCTATGTCTGTATCACACGCACACCATCTCCACATTGCCCTTCCGCCACAACACACATATGGACACATACACACGTTCTCTCTCAGTCACACACACAAAATCGGTATTAAAAAACTAGGGCGCACCTAAAATGTTCAAATCCAAATAAACACGAACTGGAGCTAAATTCAAATATATGGAAATATTGCAGCGTCAAGAACTTTCACAGGAAAAAAAAGTTGAGTAATATTCGAGGATTGTTTTCACACACGCAAAAAGGTTCAGTGGATGTCCTTCAAGCGCGACACGGTGACGCGCCGTTCGATCGACCGCGTGGCCGCGGTTCACGCCCTTGCACAGGATTCTGTATCGTGACTGTGGTACTAACTAATAAAAGCGTTGCCTAAGTCTAATGTTTACGTGTACTAGTACGGTTTTCTTTTAAGTTTCACCAACCTTATATATAAAACTAAAGTAAGCTCCCACACGCGCACTCATCAATATGCCGCCGCCGCCGTTGCGCATGCCGGCGCCCGCCTGCTCCGGCCAACAATTTCTTGCCCATCACCGCCGTGTCGCCGCCATCCATGTGCCATGAAGCCGAAGGCTCGCCTGCTCACGTCGTCTGCAGTCCCTCCTCGCGATGCCACCGCGCTGCCAAGCACGCGAGCAGCTGGTGGAGCCGCGTCTATGCACGTAGCGTACAAAGAGGAGGACAAGCACGTGCTCCAACACACCGTCGAGGAGGAACTAGCGTGTCATTGCCGTCTCCGCCCGCGCGGAGGAGGCGCGCATGATGGCTGTCGCGGCGGAAGCCGGTCGCGCGTGCGTCGAGCCCACAAACCGGGTGCGGACGCGGAATCTACCTTCGTGACCTTGAATGCCACGTGGATCCTGCAATCTGAAGGAGCAATTTGGGTCAGTCGACTCATGTGAGCCGTTTGATGCAACATGGATGGCTAGAAGGGCTTATTCCACCTCTTCTGCCGTCTTCTTCCTTCGCTCCGTCGAACTTCTTTCACAAATTGACTGACCCAAATTATACTACTAGTACGAGCGTATTAAGTACAGTAGGAATACGAAGATACAAGCAGTAGTACCAACTGCAAGAAGAATAGTAGTAAGACATAGTACTAGTACTACTGTACGTACTAAAGAGTTCAAATAACGAGAAAGAACATAAACATAGTTCTGCTGGGGCCTCAGCGCAACACACCCTTGAAAATAAACTAAGCAACTAGTCCGCCTGACACTGCAGTAGAACCAGCATGAGCGACGGCACTGCCACCTACTCGGAGTCCGAGTCCATCGACTCCATCCTCGTCCCTCTTCCTCTTCCTCTTCGCCGACGCTTCTTTGCTTGAACTGGACACTGGGCTCTGCTTCTTCATCCAACCCTGGTAGATATTTAAACAAAGGTAGGCATCCATTGCTGCGTACAACATATGATCTTCATCTAATGTCTTCGACTCCCATGCATGATGAAACTCATGATGAGTTTCTTCAGTTTAGCGTACGAAGGATCAATCATGGCTGCTGCCAGGGTCAGCATTGAAGGTTGAGAGGAGGACACCAGGCTTGCCTTCTGGAGATCGAAGGGCTGGCCTACAACGAGACCTATCTGACGCAGGACATCCCTATCGTTTTTAAAGCCTACAGTAATGAATTTCACTCTTTTGTCCTTGAGGAAGTTCTTAAAATCCTGGCACTCAACATCGGCATGGCATATGTGGTAGACCAAGCAAACGTTATGTACGCAAACCTGGATCACGGCGGACTTCTTCCTCTCTTCGTCCTTTAGATCCTTCTCTTGTCCCAGGACTATGGTGTACTCAACATCTAGCCCAGCGAACCACTCATCCGTTGAACTGTTGAACATGTGTAGGAAGTGAGCAAGCCATGCTTTCACCATCTCGGATCCACGTGTGTAGATGACGATGAACTGATTGCTGGTGATGGATCTAACCTGGTACTCAGCGGCGACCATGGAGATTTGGGAGGCCATGGATTTTGGAGGAGGGTTGGGAGAAGTTGAACTGTTGTACCCCGCAAAAAAAACTGGGAGTGAACTAATGTGAAAGGACGGGATGACTGGGAGCGAACTGTTGTAAGGTAGAAGACGGGGACGAGTAGGGCATGCGAACGGCGTGGGGTTGCTGGCTTGCCCGGTGGATAAACGGCTGCAAGCCCCCAAAGAGTTCTCAAGAACTATGCGGGACCCACTAGATGTCATGTCTACTAGACCCATATCATAGGCCTGACAGTATAGCTTCTGCCTGTTCGCACGCCATGCCAGCGCGTGGATGTAACTTCACTTAATTCCGTCAAACGTCACGCCTCCCACGACCTTCGCCTCCCTCGCGCGGTCGCGCCCTTTGAGACTTCGACCGGCTATAAATGAGCAATTTTTTTGCCTTTTTAGACAAGCAATTTTTTTGCCTACTCCGCATGCATGATACTCCCTCTGGTCCTTTTTACTCCTGTCAACCGTTTGCAAAGTGTTTGACCAAATTTATACTTTTTTTGAACACCACCTTATATTAATTAACCAGCCACACCAGTACACTCATTCGATACAATATTCACCACACAGGGCGGTACGTTATTTACAAGAATACCATCTAATCTATTGTCAAAGCTATACTTAGCGATTAAGTGTGCCACCTTATTGTCCGAACGGCTAATCTTTGACAATTGAAGATTGTTGATCAACTTCGAGATGCTCAACGCTTTCATCTTCAGGTCACGCATAGCAGACCTATCATAGTCCCCCGATGCAAGAGACGCTACCAAAAAAATGTGTTTACCAATGCATGCATGAACACTAGTTACTCTAACCCCCTCTCTTCTTTAATTCTTTGCCACATCAGCATGTTTGCTATTCCCGTGTGCATGATACCAGCTAAGATACCACCATTATGGCCAGCCTTAATCATCGCATGCAATAATTTAGTGCACCTTGAAATATGAACATGTGTGGGGCGTGTATGTTTTTAATGACTTGAGACTATACCTAGCCCGGCATGCAAGATGACTTATTATGCACCGTTCCCCATACATGCAGGAAGCCCGTGTGAAAAAATCTGCATGCATGACTCTCCTCCCCCACGCTCGTCCAATCCGTTGTGACCAGCAATATTTCCACCCCTTTGCTCCCCCGTAATTTACTCCAACAAATATGCCCACGTAGCTGTTACTTAACTGCAGGTGCATTGGGTCACTGACATATGGGCCCAACAGGGGTCTGGCCAAAATGTTAGTGACGCAACTGGACCTGCAGTTAAGTCAGTGCAGCTCAGTCCATATCTTACGTAAGTGTGCCATTGCTCGCTATAAATACTGCGCCTCCCACGACATCGCTATATCCTCCCCCTCACGTTCACGTTCATCGCTATCTCCTCCCCCTCCCTCTCACGTCGACCACCATGGCATCGCCCCTCCCAAGCCCTAGGAGCCCCTCGCTGCACCACGCGGGCGGTCATGCGTCGCCGTTCCGTTCCTCGCCGCCACTAGTCGAGGAGGACGCGTCGGTGTTCCGCTCCTCGCCGCTATGCGACGCATCGCCGTTCCGTTCCTCGCCGCCACTAGTCGAGGAGGATGCGTCGGCGTTCCGCTCCTCATCGCGACGCGATGTGTTGGCGTTCCGTTCCTCGCCGCCACTAGTCGAGGAGGACGCGTCGGCATTCCGCTCCTCGCCGCGATGCATCGAGGTGGACGCGTCGGCGTTCCCAATCTCGCCAGCACGCGCGCCGGAGGACGCGTCGGCTCCCCGCTACGAGGAGAACGCCGCGCCGCCCGCCGAGCCCCCCAGCCTTGAGGAGCTTTGGAAAGAAATGGATGTCGCCTTGTGGGAGGCTTTGCCTCCAGCAGAGCGCGCCAAAATAGAGGCGGAGAAGAAGGCCGAGGAAGAGAAGCGCACCGCGGAACAAGCTGCCTGGGAGGCCTATGTCGCGTCCGAGAGAGTCAGGCAATTGGCTCTTTGGCAGAAGGCTCGTGCGAGGGCCGTGACGGTGGCGGAGGACGCCCGTGCCGACGCCCTGAGTGCAGTCAGGCCCAAGCGCCTCATCTACGCTTGGCTGTACATGGACCGGGTGCACGCTTCCAGCGAGGAGGAGTACATGTTGGCGCCGGATCACCACACCGGTGAGATCGCGCTCGCCCGCCGGCAAGCCGCCAATCAGCACCTCGCGAGTTATGAGGCTGAGGAAGAGGCGTTGTATCGGCGCGTTGGGAAACGGCCGCGCACCAGGGCACTCGTGGCGCGCCGCAAGCGCTCCTGCGAGCGCCGTGGCTTTTAGGAGGAGTATAATTTTTGTTTCGTAAGGAGATCTCATTAGTTTTGGGACGCAAATGATTAATCCCGAATGTTCAGGAATTTTTAGCGTCCTTAATTAAGTACGTAAAAGGGAAAGTTTGGAAACCTTGTGCATTCATACGCATTTTGCAAGTACGTGCATATAGCACAAACTTTACTATATACTATCGCACTACACGTCTCTCTCGATATATGCTTGCAGACTGTGCTACTCCCTCTGTCCAGGTTAATAAGTCATCTTTGGTTGTGCACCGTGACCAAGAAGGAGGGAAGACTTATACACCTAGACGGAGGGAATACTACTATCACTTAGTACGTGCAAATGCACGTTTTAACATTACGATGCGGTTTTTGTAAAAGTAGAAAAACAGCACTAGTCAAGCTTGTGAAACGATTCAATGCAAAATAAATGCAAAAATGCTCGTTTGATTGTTTACTTTTAGCTTCCTTCTCTGTGGTTATTTCTCTGTCGTACTTTGTACGGAGTATCTCACTGGTTGGAAAGGCATGCAAATTCCCAAACCGCTTCCTACACCCTGTATCGAATCTTTTGCCTAACAAGTTGTGCCGTGCAATTGGAATTCCAACTTGAGTACTACTAGTAGTAGGAGTACCAGGGGCCAGTTCTTTTAGGCTTCTAGATTAGTAATCCCATAACTACTACCTCCGTCCTGGTTTATTGGTCCCCATTGTAATCTGTGTCAAAATTTGATCATAAATTTAACTAATGAAATGTTAGTGCATGTCACATGCACTACTCCATCCGTGTTGGTGAGTAACTCATCTTAGGCTATGCACCGTGACCAAGGAGGAGGAGAAAACGAGAAACATCAATGTTTATTTGCTAATTAATAGTATTGCATGCAATGAACTAACCACTGCATGTCGTGTTTGATATCTCAAGTCATTAAAAGCATGCACACTCTTTATCTCTTATTGGTTGATATGTCAAGAAACAAGAAACGAGGTAGAAGTTAATGCACCGCGCCTAAGTGTTTTGGGATTATCTGGATTTCGTAAGATGACTTACACACCTAGACGGAGGGATTACAATGGTGAGGAATAAACCAGTTAAATCTTTGGTCAAAATTTAGCACAAATTACAATGGTGAGGAATAAACCAGGACGGAGTAGTAGTTTAGAAGCCCAAATAAATGAGTGAGGCACCTTATTGTGGGAAAAGCTGGGGAAGCCGCCAAAAGAACTGGCCCTAGGAGTAGTATCTAGGGATCGAGTGTGCGCGATGAAACGGAGAAAGTAAATGCAGAGAGATGAAATGCAAAAAAGACGGAGGGATGTGATGGTTGCTTGTCAGTTTATTTTACCAGGCCACTTATTACTGGGAGTGGTTTGGTTTTGTGATATGACAGCTTTACTG
The DNA here is from genome assembly GCF_003073215.2 of Triticum urartu. Taxonomy (NCBI): domain Eukaryota; kingdom Viridiplantae; phylum Streptophyta; class Magnoliopsida; order Poales; family Poaceae; genus Triticum; species Triticum urartu. Next base: position 374,742,577 of record NC_053022.1, on the reverse strand, counting down.
CCGCGCCATGAGTGGGGTGAGAGGTGACACTCCCGTGCAGCACCGCCCTCTACACTTTTACTACATCGGTCGTGGTTTATTAGTCCCCCATTGAATTTGACTGAAGATTTAACTGACAAAATGTTAGTGCATGTCAACAAAAACTATATCGTTGGATTCGTATTTGAACATAGTTTTGAATGATATAATTTTAGGTGACATGCATCAGCATTTATCGTACTATATATAATGTTAGTTCAATTTTTGGTCGTACTAATCTATAGTAGTAAGGTGCCCGTGCGTTGCACCGAAAAGAGTGAAATGCATTGATCGGGGAGTTGTTTATTTTGACAAAGGATGTGGGGGTCATCTCATGTGTAACGGGTATCGATAGGTTTCTTCGGATATTATTTCATCTCTAGAGCTCACAAACATCGGGTGAAATAGATAAAAAGTATCTTTTGCAAACAAAAGCGTTCAACTGTTCAACCTGCATCCAAAACTTGTGAAGAAATAACACTTATTGTGCTTTGCAAGAAATGATCTTTAAGAATTAGTTTTTGGAGTATCGATTGCTATACATGTTGGCTACAGATGACATGGCACTTTCTTATAGTCAACAGTTGGCTATACTATTAAGTAATATTAACCATGCCCTTATACACCTAGACGGAAGGATTAAATCAAGATGACTTGCAAGCGGGCAGAGGAGATGTAAGAAATGGTTCATTGTAATTCTTTCACCAGTACTGTAGTAAAAATTCATACATGGAAGATTCTAGACTAAACCATAAATGGATACACTTTTATTCATGTGCGATACTCCAATAGAGCAAGATCATGCATGGAAGTCTCCACATGCTTAGACAGCGGATTACATTGAGCGAAGACTAATGATCAACATTTAACTTGATAATGCGTATGTCCAGGTAAACCTCCTTGGAGCCTCGTGCACTGCGTCGGCGGGTAAAGGATGCCATGGGTTTTCCAAGTCCACATTGGCGGGATAGTCCCAGCTCCCCAGAGTCCAAGTCCGTTCGATGAGGCCGGTGTCGCCGCCCACGCGACCCGAAGGGATAGTAACACTGACCACGCACCCGTACATCGGCCTCGTGCCAGTGTCAGCGTCAGCGGCGTCGCCCCTGATGCACATTACAGAGACGGGGCGGCGGCCTGCGCGGGCCTCGCCAGTGCCCACGATCAAGAGGAAGACGCTGCCATCCTCCTCCGAGACTAGCAGGCGGCGGTGATCCTCTAGCGACTCCGACATGGTGAACGGGTAGCACGTCTCATACTTGATGTTCTCCGCCAAGGGCCAGCAGTGACCGCTGCATGCATTCGTGAGGTGATGCACCATGTCCGCCGGCGAGCCACAAAATGGCATCGTGCACTCATAGCAGTGGACGAAGGGCTCCTTGGAGGCATCGACCAGGCCGTCCATGAAACGGGAGTGGCTGTAGGGGACGTTGCGCCAGTTGAATATATGAGCAAGTTACTACGAGATTTAATCCGAATAAGCACAAAATAAATCATGAATTCTAACACGATTTCAAACAGGAAGGATAGAAACACATACGGTGCAACGGGAGCAGCACCGTTGGCGTTGAGGTTGTCGCCCATGTCCAAACACCACGTAGACACGGTCTTTGAGCACGGTTCGTAGTCGTCCCACGCTCGGGCATTGAAGTTTGTAACTATTTTAGATTAGAATATACTACTCCTCCGGTGCTAGTAGTAGAGCAGAGTCCTACTCTACTACTCTACTCAAGCAAGTTAGGGCATAGCACTGTAGGGAGTACCAGTACCGTGATCACTCAAGCAAGTTGTCTGGCATCGACATGACCCTATGTTGCTGGTATGTGTCTCGTATCAAGCGGCGTGCTGTAGTCATCATCACCTGTCCACTTCCCGTAGCACATATTCGCTTCTCCATCTTTGTCCGCACATAATCTCATCCAATCTTCCATCCCCGCTAAGGCGCCTCCCCCCCTCGTCTGAAACCCAAGCACCAACAATGGCAGAACCGAGCAGCGTCCGCCGAAAGAGTGGCTGGAATTCGCTCCCCACAGAGGTAATCAAGCTCATTGTTTCGCGTGTGGACAATCTCAGTACCATGCCGCTCGTCGCATGCTCGTCGGGGCTGTACCATTTACTCAAAGCCCTCAGGCCGGAGCTTTTTAAGCCAGCTCCTTGCTTGCTGATGCCGCCTGATCTTCAGAAACGGCGTGTCACGCAGCATAACGATCATAGGGTGGCGAGCACCAACCCCCTTGACTACGATCTGATCCCCGTCAGCCTCAACTACATTAACGGTATGTACTGGGTCGGCATGAACACGTCTTGGATGGTGCTCGTCGACGGTCGTGGTAGCTGGATGCTCGTGGAGGTCTACACCCGGCGATTGATCCCCCTTCCTTCGATTAACATTGCACTACTTTGGCACCGCGGCCCAGAATACTCGAAATCTTACAGTAGCCAACATGATACCAAGTTTGATTTGCTCAAGGTTGTAATCTGCCAAGTGCCCACAAGATCTGCGAATTATAAAGACTTCAGGCTAATTGCGTTCTTCAACCGCGATCTCGCCTATCTGACAGGTCACTGCGGTAAGTGGTTAAATCTGCATGTCCATCGCAGGATCATACATCCTCCATGGTTCTTTAATGCCATTGAACACAAGGGCTTCATTTACGCTGTCGACTCCTTCTATGGCTGGACGTATTGCTGGCCTACTCCAGTCATCGCTACAAATAGTTGTTACAGTAGTATGTTACTTTCCTATGATATCATGATGGCTTGCTTATATTACTGTCAACATTTGCTGAAAAAATATTCATGCTCATAACATGTTGTTCTTAAAATTGACTAAATCAAGAGCCCTTTTTTATTTGACTCCAACTTGATATGATGTTGTAGGCCGCCTGGTGTCCCTACCCTTCCTAATCCCATAACCTTTCAAAGAAAAGCGGCATGGCAGTTGCAGGTGGTTCCTGACTCGATCAGACGACGGCGAAAGATTGATGATCGTTCGCACGTACCGGACGTGTTGTTTCACGGAATACAATCACAGTCACTGCAAGGTCTTTGAGCAGGATCCCAGCTTCTCTCGGCCTTCAGGAATTTTTGACTTGAGGCTGGTAAGTAGCCTTGGTACACGCTCTCTGTTTGTCGGACTGAATTATCTGATTAACCAGGAGATAACCGACGGCAAGGATCATGATGTCAGCGCGGTTTCGTTCATCAGGCAAAACTGTGTGTACATAGCATACCATGCGTCTCTGCATGCACCATACCCTGATATGTGCCGCCACGCTCTGCAACCCAAAGTAGGAGAGAGGGTCGCAAGTATCAGACTTTGACCTGCTGGCTAGAGTTTCCCCCGTCAGGCACCCATCTGGTTCAAGCCGTCAGCCAATCTCCACAGCTTAATAAATAGTAACGTCTAACTGAGCCAATTAGTTAGATGCGTACACTTGGTGTAGTAGGATCTTTACTTAGTTTGATGCATACACGTGTTCTTTTTTGGTAGCCCTTTTGTAATGATGGCTGATGTTTGGTTTGGAAGAGAGAGTTGCGTCTTCATTCTTCTGGCCTGCTTACTGCTTCTGTTGCACCCCCAGCCCTGGTTGTTGCTGCTGCTGTTTTCAATGTACAATCAGTAGTATATTCTTTCTGTTGGTTGAATAAATGTGTTGTTAGAACGACAAACACAATGTTTTGGAAGTCGTTGCACGGTTCGATCCTTTAGTGCCCCGTACCGTACGTAGCGCATACTATTTTTCATACAGAACACATTTTCCACTTGTTGATAACATGCAGCCCACTGATGAAGGCCCAATAGAGAAGCCCATAATTAACTGGAAGGGAGGCTCTCACATGAATCCGGCCCAGGTACATGCTCATGGTCTCCTAAACATAAATAAGTAAATAAATAAATAAAGCTAAATGTTCATGCACCAGTTCTTTGGGGAAATAGGTAGCCCAGTATTTCTTTTTGAAGAATACCCAAGCTAGGCCTATTTGTTTTCTCCGAATTATTGGGCTGCAAATCTTTCAACACGAGGAGGGATGCATTCCGGCCTGGATTAAGAGTATGGTCAATGTCTGTTAAAAGTAATATCAAAAGGGGTTGAAAATTCCAAAAAATTTATAGCAAATGGGATATAAATTTCTTTTTTTGTTTTTGTTCTTCACTGATATCTTATACGTATTTCATTGGATTTAACATGACATAGTACTAATTTATTTTTAAATTTGTTTTCATATGGCTATTAATTTTTGGATTAAAAATATTTCGTTCGCAAAAATTTGCAAATTTTCAAAATTTCCCACATATTTAGTTAATTTTTTGACCCTGGTACTGACCAGAAAATGGCCAGCAATTCTAAAAATGGAAAACGGGCTGCAATAAATTCCATATCAATTAGAAAATGAGTAAAAATTATAAAAATAATAGCAAATGGGCTATACACGCCACAGATTTCGAGGCTGACTTGTTTACGCAAGGCTTTGTCAGTGAACACACGATTCTAGCAGCAGTGACTGTTGGATGTCCATCCAACGGCCGACGTGCTTCTTCAATCTCTGATCTTCCTCCTCCAGCCGCCTAAACTAGCGCCAGCGGGATTGCCTGCTCCCTCCTCTTGTGGCCCACTGTGATGTCGCGCAGGCTTCCCGGCCCACCCTACTCCCTCCGCTGGCCTGGCCGCACGCAATCAACTGCCTCCTTATTACGCGAAAAAAATGATTCCTCCCACTGACATCTGGGGCGCACCGGTTGGGAGGCTGACCTGTGGGCCTACTAAGTTGACGCGTACGCAGGGCTTGTCAACTTAGTCAACAAACAATTCTAGCAGCAGTAACCGTTGGATTTGAATCAAGCGGTCCTACTGCTTCTTCAATCGCTGCTCTTCTTGCACCAGCTGCCCAAACCAGCGCCGGGGAGACCGCCTGCTCCTGCCTCCAGTGGCCGGCTGTGCTGTCGTTGAGGCCTCATCGCCCCTACTACTCCCACCTCTAGCCAGGCCCTGCGGCGACGACAGCCTCACACCGCAGCCGAACCAGTGAACCCTTGTACTCCTCTCCGCGTGGGCATCCACTGCTGCGTCTTCCTCGGCTCCGTGTCGTCCCCTTCCTAGGCCTCGCCATCGTCCACCGCCTTGGTGCTCTCGGCGAGGCATGGTCAACGTGGTTAACGACATTCCATCGGAAGAGTAGTGTACGTGGAGAGGCTGGCAGCTGGGTCCATGGCCATAGCCCAGTTTTTTTGTGATTTGCCAAGTAAGTCGCTTTGTCGGGCCTGTTGGGCTACAAATCTTTCAAGACGAGGAGAGCTTTCATTCGGCTAGCCGAGAAAATGGCCCATCAGTAATGAGAAATGGGTTGTACATTTTTAAAACACATCAAACCGGCAATTAGTTTTAAATATCTTTTTTTCATTTCGACATTTTAAATTACATTAATTTTTATGTGTGGAGAATTTGTTGAATTTTATATTGATATACATTTATTTTTAAAATCAGTTTGAATGTGAGTCAAAATTTCGGGATTAAAAACAGTTCGGACCGCACCAAAATATGCAAAATTTTGTATAATTTTTTAACCGTGGCCACAATATGGGCTGTAATGCTAACAAAAAGAATATGGGCTCCAAAAAACCTTAATAATTAGCAAATGGGCTGTAAATTATTAGAAATAATGGCAGATGGATTGTATGCTGTTTTCCACAGATTTGAGGCTTTCCTAAAAAAAGGTTGACGCACAAGCAGTGACTGTTGGATGGCCATCCAACGGCCGTCGTGCTTCTTCAATCTCTGTTCTTCCTGCTCCAGCCGCTCAAACAAGCGCCGGCGGGACTGCCTGCTCCCTCCTCCCCGCGGCCAGCTCTGCTGCCGCGCAGGCCTCACCGCCCCATGTACTCCCATTGCTGGCCTAGCCATCCCTCTACTCACCCACACCTGTTGTCATTCTCCAGCGACGGCAGACGAACCATTAAACCATCGTACAGTCGTACTCCCCTCCGTGTGGGAAACAACTGCCGAGTCTTCCCTGCCTCCGTGTCGTTCCCTTCCTAGGCCTCGTCGTCGTCCACCGCCCTGGTGCTCTCAGCGTGGCCTGGTCAACGTGGTCAATGATTGACATGCATCTGAAGTGGACTGTACGTGGAGAGGCCGACAGCTGGGTCCATGGCCGCACGCAAGGAAATGCCTCCTTATTATGCGCAGAATAATGATTCCTCTACCTGACATCAGGGACCCACCGAAAGGGCCTCTGTATTTCGCGAAAAAAACGTTACCACCGCTGACATCTCGGACCCACCAGCTATATCTTCGCACGCAAGTGCCTCCTTATTACGCACAAAAAAATGAATACTCCCCCTCTTAGCTGGGACGCAGTATAGTGGCAGGCTGACTTGTGGGCCTACTAAGTTGACAGGGACGGAGGGCTTTGTCAACTTAGTCAATATGCACAATTCTAGCTCCGGTGACCGTACGATGTCCATCCAACGGCCGTAGTGCTTCTTCAACCTCTGGTCTTCTTGCTCCAGCTGCCCAAACCAGCGCCGGTCGTGCCTGGTGCTCCTGCCTCCCGTGGCCGGCTGCGATGCGGCGGAGGCCTCACCGCCCCCTACTACTCCCACCGCTGGCCAGGCCTCCCTCTACTCACCCACACCCCTGTTATTCTGCAGCGATGGCAGCCTCACACCGCAGCGAACCAGTGAACCCTCGTACTCCTCTACGCGTGGGCATCCACTGTCGTGTCTTCCCCGGCTCCGCGTCGTCCCCCTCCTAGGCCTCGCCGTCATCCACCGCCCTGGTGCTCTCGGTGCGGCATGGTCAACGTGGTCAAGGAACGGCTTCCATCGGATGTGGACTGTACGTGGAGAGGCTGACAGCTGGGTCCACGGCCGCAGCAAGGAAGTGCCTCCTTATTACATGCAAAATAATTATTCCTCCACCTGACAGCGGGGACCCACCGGACGGGCCACCGTATTTCACGAAAAAATGTTTCCCCCCTGACTGCTGGGACCCACCAGCTACATCTTCGCATGCAAGGAAGTGCCCGATAGTCGGGACCCACCTGGTCGAAGCGTACGTAGTGTTGTCATTCTGGTCGCGAACGTGTACGTACATATATACTGGTGGATGTAGAGGCGCGCACGTGTCGTAGTAGAGGCACACACGTAGCATGTACACGTACGTACAGTGGCCAGGGTGCAAGAAAGATAATACGGCCACGTATGTGTACATACGGGCGGGGTCTCGAACGCCTACTCTCGCATACGTACGGCCAGGGCTCGTGTACATGGCTGGGTCGGAACAGAGAAACAGCGTCATCGTCGTGTTCATGGGGAGGCAACGGAATGCGTCGTGTTCATGGGGAGGCAACGGAATGCGTCGTGTTCATCGGGAGGCAACGGAACGCGTGGGAGCCAACCAGCTGGGTCGGAACGGAATGCGTGGTTGTGTTCATCGGGAGGGCTTGGACAGAACAGGCGATGGAAACGAGGCCTGGCGTACCGCAAAACAGAGGAAATAGACCTCCTACGTTCAGAACGGGGTCCTGTTGATCGGGAGGGGTGTGGCGTACCGCAAAACGGAGGAAACGGACCTCCTACGGTCGAAACGGGGGTCATGTTGATCGGGAGGGGTGTGGCGTACCGCAAAACGGACGAAACGGACCTCCTACGGTCGAAACGGGGGTCCTGTTGATCGGGAGGGGTGTGGCGTACCGCAAAACGGACGAAACGGACCTCCTACGGTCGAAACGGGTTTCCTGTCCATCGGGAGGGGTGTGGCGTACCGCAAAACGGGACTCCACAGGATACTGTTCATCTCCACCGTCGACCTCCTCCAGCCTCCACGGGCTACCGTCGACCTCCTCCAGCCTCCACGGGCTCCTGTTCATCCAGCCTCCACCGCGCGCTACTCCACCGGCTACTGTTCAACCACCCCTCCACGGGCACCCCTCTATCGTCTACTATTCATCCAGCCCTGCACACCACGGGGTCCTGTTCAACCACCCCTCCACGGGCACCCCTCTACCGTCTACTGTTCATCCAGCCCTCTGCCACACCACGGGGTCCTGTTCATCCAGAGGCAACGCCACCGCTCACTGTTCATCCACCCCCCCTGCAACACTCACTGTTCATCCCATCGATCGACTTTAGTTAGCAGCAGTAGCAAAGGAATCGATCGATCGCTCGGGTTCAGTATCGCCTAGCCGGCAGTGCAATCGCTCGGGTTCAGTTAGAGCCAACACCTCGCACACACGCGCGTACATGTACGAGAGAAAACCGCATCGCTCGGCCCCCGACCTCCCACCGTAACCGGGAACTCCCTGAAATTTTCCTCCCCCTCGCTTCTACCATGGTTTTTTCCGTCATGGACGGCCCAAAGAATGTCATGCAGCTGCGTCTCCGGCCCGCCCAGGACGAAAAGCCCATTTTCTGTCATGATTTTTTGTCATAGAAGTAGGAGCCCACCACATCTATGATGATACCGGGTTTTGTCACAATTATCGTCATAGAAGTGTCATATGTATGACAAAAAAATTCGTTCGGCCCAAAATGTCATGGATGTGTCTTTTTTTTGTAGTGATCTATGTTCTGGAGGATACCGGGGAGCTCCGGGCTGCCTCGATATTGGCTCCAGGTTGTCAAACCATGAAATCTCCGAGCTCTGGAAATCACATATGTGCTGGAGTTGTGCTACTCCATGACAGGGAGGTTAGTAGGAAAACTTACCAAGCCACCAATAAGATTTGTGTCGACTGTATCTAAATATATTCACCTGTATATCATCATGTGATTTTTTCCCTTGCATTTTATGTGCCAGCAAAATGTCAGCTAACAGTCGTTAGTCTCTAAATACTCCTACAACTCGGGTTTCAAACTAGAGCGCAAATACATAAGATTGTTGTAAAATATTTAGTTTGCCTTGCCTGATTGTGCAAGGGATTTACTTGATTTGACGGTGTGGATTTTCAGGGGAAGATGGGTATGTACAGGTTACTACAATGTCGGAGAAAGTGAGGAAACCCACTCATTTCTTGATACACCCTCCCCTGGTTCAGAAGACCACTAAGGTTTCAGTTTCTTCTCCTCATGACATAGCATTCTTATTTATTCCATTCCTCCCCTGGTTCAGAAAACAAATAAGAATGCTACCAAAGTTTGGCAAATATTTGGTGAGCCTAGCTTTGGTTGGGCTAGCATGGGCGTAAGAAGACAACCCCTATATGTTGATGCTTGGTACTTGGTGCAGAGTCGAAGTCAATCCTATGAATATTTAGAAAATTTATATTATATAAATTGTATTTTCTAAGAAAGTGATGTACTCCTAACTGATGAAACTTGCATTGCAATGTAACAGATTATGCAATTGAATCAATATATTAGTTTCATTTCTACTCTCTCAAATTTTATTGAAGTTGCGCCTTGTACTGCTATTCAAACTACCTGTTGTTATAAATGATAAATGATTATATATGAAGGTTACTCTATTATGCAAACAACAATGCATATAAGCGTTGCATGAATTTGTTGCTGCTTTGCAACACATTATTCTTCAGATTACCAACGGATCTATATGTGTTGTTGTAGACTCTTCCAACGCCACCTACGACAACACATATTAATCCGTTGGTGTAGACCTTAGCAATGCTTATATGGACAAACGACAACGCATCATTGTGTAGCTAAAGGGGGATTTCTGTTGTAGTGCACAACCACTTGACTCAACTGGGAGTTAATCTTCCTGATGATAGTGTCGTTGACAGAGTTCTTCAATCACTACCACCAAGCTACAAAAGCTTCGTGATGAACTATAATATGCAAGGGATGGATAAGACAATTCTCGAGCTCTTCGCGATGCTAAAAGCTGTGGAGGTAGAAATCAAGAAGGAGCATCAAGTGTTGATGGTTAACAAGACCACTAGTTTCAAGAAAAGGGGAAAAGGGAAGAAGGGGAACTTCAAGAAGAACGGCAAGCAAGTTGCTGCTCAAGTGAAGAAGCCCAAGTCTGGACCTAAGCCTGAGACTGAGTGCTTTTACTGCAAAGGGAATGGTCACTGGAAGCGGAACTGCCCCAAGTATTTGGCGGATAAGAAGGATGGCAAAGTGAAAGGTATATTTGATATACATGTTATTGATGTGTACCTTACTAATGCTCGTAGTAATGCCTGGGTATTTGATACTGGTTCTGTAGCTAATATTTGCAACTCGAAACATGGGCTACGGATTAAGCGAAGATTGGCTAAGGGCGAGGTGGCAATGCGCGTGGGAAATGGTTCCAAAGTCGATGTGATCACCGTCGGCACGCTACCTCTACATCTACCTTCGGGATTAGTATTAGACCTGAATAATCGTTATTTGGTGCCAGCGTTAAGCATGAACATTATATCTGAATCTTGTTTTGATGCGAGACGGTTATTCATTTAAATCAGAGAATAATGGTTGTTCTATTTATATGAGTAATATCTTTTATGGTCATGCACCCTTGATGAGTGGTCTATTTTTATTGAATCGCGATAGTAGTGATACACATATTCATAGTATTGAAGCCAAAAGATATAAGTTTAATAATGATAGTGTAACTTATTTGTGGCACTGCCGTTTAGGTCATATTGGTGTAAAGCGCATGAAGAAACTCCATGTTGATGGGCTTTTGGAATCACTTGATTATGAATCACTTGATGCTTGCGAACCATGCCTCATGGGAAAGATGACTAAGTCTCCGTTCTCCAGAACAATGGAACGAGCAACAGACTTATTGGAAATAATACATATTGATGTATGCGGTCCGATGAGTGTTGATGCTCGTGGAGGGTATCGTTATTTTCTGACCTTCACAGATGATTTGAGCATATATGGGTATATCTACTTGATGAAACATAAGTCTGAAACATTTGAAAAGTTTAAAGAATTTCAGAGTGAAGTGGAAAATCATCGTAACAAGAAAATTAAGTTTCTACGATCCGATCGTGGAGGTGAATATTTGAGTTATGAGTTTGGTCTTCATTTGGAACAATGCGGAATAGTTTCGCAACTCACGCCACCTGGAACACCACAGCGTAATGGTGTGTCCGAACGTCGTAACCACACTTTATTAGATATGGTGCGATCTATATGATGTCTCATACGGATTCACCGCTATTGTTTTGGGGTTATGCTTTAGAGACGGTTGCATTCACGTTAAATAGGGCACCATAGAAATCTGTTGAGACGACACCATATGAACTATGGTTTGGCAAGAAACCCAAGTTGTCGTTTCTTAAAGTTTGGGGCTGCGATGCTTATGTGAAAAAGCTTCAACCTGATAAGCTCGAACCCAAATCAGAGAAATGTGTCTTCATAGGATACCCAAAGAAAACTGTTGGATACACCTTCTATCACAGATCCGAAGGAAAGATATTCATTGCTAAGAATGGATCCTTTCTAGAGAAGGAGTTTCTCTCTAAAGAAGTGAGTGGGAGGAAAGTAGAACTTGATGAGGTAATTCTACATGCTCCCTTATTGGAAAGTAGTTCATCACAAAAATCAGTTCCGGTGATTCCTACACCCATTAGTGAGGAAGCTAATGATGATGATCATGAAACTTATGATCAAAATGGCTTGAGGCCATGAAATCTGAGATGGGATCCATGTATGAGAACAAACTGTGGACTTTGGTTGACTTGCCCAATGATCGGCAAGCCATAGAGAATAAATGGATCTTCAAGAAGAAGACTGACGCTGACGGTAATGTTACTGTCTACAAGGCTCGACTTGTTGCGAAAGGTTTTCGACAAGTTCAAGGAGTTGACTATGATGAGACCTTCTCACCCGTAGCGATGCTTAAGTCCGTCCGAATCATGTTAGCAATTGCCGCATTTTATGATTGTGAAATTTGGCAAATGGATGTCAAAACTGCATTCCTTAATGGATATCTTAAATAAGAGTTGTATATGATGCAACCGGAAGGTTTTGTCGATCCAAAAGGTGCTAACAAAATGTGCAAGCTCCAGCGATCCATTTATGGACTGATGCAAGCATCTCGGAATTGGAATATACGCTTTGATAGTGTGATCAAAGCATACGGTTTTATACAGACTTTTGGAGAAGCCTGTATTTACAAGAAAGTGAGTGGGAGCTCCGCAGCATTTCTGATATTATATGTGGATGACATATTGTTGATCGGAAATGATACTGAATTTTTGAATATCATAAAAGGATACTTGAACAAGAATTTTTCAATGAAAGACCTCGGTGAAGCTGCTTATATATTGGGCATCGAGATCTATAGAGATAGATCAAGACACTTAATTGGACTTTCACAAAGCACATGCCTTGATAAAGTTTTGAAGAAGTTTAAAATGGATCAAGCAAAGAAAGGGTTCTTGCCTGTGTTACAAGGTGTGAAGTTGAGTCAGACTCAATGCCCGACCTGTCGGGGATATACCCCGTGGTGTAACCCGGCCGGAAGTATAACCCGGCCGGACTTGGAGATTCACCGGCGACCCGCACAGACCAGACGGTTTACAATCAACCTGATTGAACATTATGATTCACTGGTAACCTGGCAGGCGGGACAGACGGATGACAAGGCCCAAGGCCCAGAAGGCCGGCTCATATTATGGTGGGCCGGTTTAAGAGGAAAGGCGTGAGGAATATTTATCTTACAAGGATTTAAGACCTGGACTTGTATCCGATTTGTATTAGAGATAGACTAGTCCTAATCCTAATAGGACTCCACATGTAACCCGCCCCTTCAACATATATAAGGAGGGGCAGGGCTCCCCAAAGAGGGAGAAGCGACAAGCAACAATCAATAATCTCTAGGGCTAGACACAACTAGAGGAGAGTCGATTTACGGCGACTCCCTCGTGAGAATAATGAGACCTAGCCACAAACAACATGTAGGGATATTACCGGATGATGTTTCCCGGGGCCCGAAGCTGTCTAAATCCTTGTCTTGTGTTGCCTCTCTCGATTCCGTTCAACCCCTCTCAAGCTACCACATAGATGCGTGGCCTCACGACTAAGTCCTCACACTAGGACATCTGACGTGACAATTCCACGACAGTTGATGCTCATCATGGGGCAAGCGAACGATGGTGTTGAGTTCTTGGACGAAGCTCTTTAGGGATCAAGAAGCGAGCAATTCGTCAGATGAAGAAGATTCAAGAAATTAGGGCCGTCACACGGTCGCCGAGTTAACGAAACCGCTTCGAGACGGACAGACTTCTAAAAGAGGACGCATCAAATCTGAGCCCTGCGTGATCGAGTCGCTGTCACCGCCTTTGTCTATGCGGGTTTCTGTCTCGATCCTCGTGGCCAAATCGCTAGGCCTCTCCTCTCACCTGAGAGCCGCCTGTTTGTTTTTGATTTGTCATCACCGCTGGATTTTTCCTGCTGCGGCACATACACTGCAATAATCGGGTCAGATGCTGTTCGCGAGAAGATCAAGTTTCGGAAAAACAAACATCTTCCGCTGCTATTCCCTAGCATGACGACCGGAGACTACAAACTGCCATGTGCACTGCAACTGCCTAGTGTGCACGTAAGCAGATGGCAACTCTCTTTTACCGAGTTGCCATATGTTTTTGCATGGTACATGGAAACTGCCCTAACGTGCATGTACATGGCAACTGCCCTAACGTGCATGTACATGGCAACTGCCCTAACGTGCATGTAAGCAGATGGCAACTCTTCCTTTTTACATGGCAACTGCCCTAGCATGCTTGTGAGCACATGACAACTCTCTCAACTTCCTAGTGTTAGTGTGTGGCAACTCCTAAAGTTATGAAATCATGGCAACTACATTAGATCAGACCATACATGGCAACTGCAGTTGAGCAACCATGGAAACTGCAGTTGTCCGACATGGCAACCGTAGTTCAGCGACATGGCAACTGCAATTAAACGAACATGGACGTGGGTCTGGACCATGGCAACTGCGGGCGCGCGGTGACCGTCACGCGTGGCGTGCGGGACCAGGAGGTACGAGCCCTGACATACGGGCGTGTGGGCGTTATCAACTTCGCCCACACGCATGCGTGTGAGAGGGATCGAGAGGGAAAAAAGAGGCGTGTGGGCGCTAGTTGTTTTGCCCACACGTAAGTGTGTGGGTTGTTTTTCTTATACACCACACAAAATGTGTGGGCGGACTGCCTAACACCCACACGTGTGGCACTTATCGGCGTCCCAAATTAATTGGCAAGTACATCTGTACGTATGAGCAAAGACTACTTCTCAATGGCAAGAGTCACGTTTGATCGGTTTACAAGAGCTAGATGAAGAAAAGTCAAAGTTGAACCAGCCAGAAGGGAATACGGATTAGGACTATTCCACCGCTTGCGCCCCCGCTGCGCTTTCTGAACGGGCCGCCTGCCTCATCACGCCCGCGGCGACTGGCCGCCTGCGATTCGCCTGTGCCACCGCGCGTTTGAACCGCCACGCCTAGTCGTTTACTCCTCCGACACAGCCGCACCTCAAGCATCCTACTTCAACTCGCCTTGGCCCTGCACCACCCTCGCTGGAGTTGTTTTTTTTTGAGTCGCCGCCTCGCTTCTAGGTGCCGACCTGCATCAAACTGTTGTTCCGGCCTCTCATGATGCCATCTCTGTGTGACGCGCCACCACGAGCCCCCGCTGGAGAGCCGCCTCGCGCCTCTAGGCCTCCCCGCGATGAGTCGTCACCAGAAAATCATCTCTGGAATACAGTGGTCGCCACAAGTTGTCGACCTCGTCCCCGCGCCGGCTCAATACTCCGGTTCAGCTGTGTTTTGCCAAGAACCATCGGCGTCCCTCCACCATGGCCTCGAGTTTACCTATCCAAGACCCGTATAATCTCGAACTGATCATGCGATGGCACACCTCACGACTACCGTCGAGCCGCTGACCTTCCGGGTCACCTCCGAAGACGGTTCTCGCAGGGGCTAAACCACCAAAAACGGCCGAGTCGCCGCTCACGAGCCGCCACCCTGCTTTGAGCCGGCCCTGTCCGCCGGCCTCCGCTGGGGCCACACCCGAGTCACCCGCCGCTGGACTCTGACTTTGTCACAACCCACCAACCGCCGGCGTCGCCTCTGCGTACGGCCTTGTATACTCGACATCCGTGCGCTGTTGCCGGGTCACCGCGCGCCCGCGTGCTGCCTCAACCTGCGACCGTCTCCCCTGCCGCTTGAGACGCCATCCATACGGCGTCCCCTCGGGCCGGTCCTGTTGCCTTGCCGTACGACCTCTCCCCCGCAGCACCGAGCTGCCTCCGTCTCGCTTCACTTCGGCCGTGAGCTGTGGCCGCGGCGTGTAACTATGAGGGAGCGAAGCCCACGATCGGTGCGGCAGACTGGTTGCACTGCGCTTGTGCTGGGCACTGAGTGGTGGCTCGTGCTTTGGAGGCGTCAGAAAGAAACCACCCACTGATGCTACTGTCCGGAATAGACACTAACGCGGTTTTAGAATACATGGATCAGAATTAGCGGCAACTAGCACAAAGTATGTCCTCCAAGTCAGAACTTGTCACTAATGCCTCATTAACTAGTAGTTTTGAGGAGGGTACTGATGTCTACTATACAACTTTCTTCTTGTAGACGTTGTTGGGCCTCCAAGTGCAGAGGTTTGTAGGACAGTAGCAAATTTCCCTCAAGTGGGTGACCTAAGGTTTATCAATCCATAGGAGGCGCACGATGAAGATGGTCTCTCTCAAGCAACCCTGCAACCAAATAACAAAGAGTCTCTTGTATTCCCAACACACCCAATACAATGGTAAATTGTATAGGTGCACTAGTTCGGCGAATAGATGATGATACAAGTGGTATATGGATAGTAGATATGGGTATTTGTAATCTGAAATTATAAAAACAGCAAGGTAGCAAGTGATAAAAGTGAGCGTAAAGGGTATTGCAATGCGTAGAAATAAGGCCTAGGGTTCATACTTTCGCTAGTGTAAGTTCCCTCAACAATACTAACATAATTGGATCATAAAACTATCCCTCAACATGCAACAAAGAGTCACTCCAAAGTCACTAATAGCAGAGAACGAATGAAGAGATTATGGTAGGGTACGAAACCACCTCAAAGTTATTCTTTCCAATCAATCCGTTGGGCTATTCCTGTAAGTGTCACAAACAGCCCTAGAGTTCATACTAGAATAACACCTTAAGACACAAATCAATCAAAACCCTAATGTCACCTAGATACTCCAATGTCGCCTCAAGTATCCGTGGATATGATTATACGATATGCGTCACACAATCTCAGATTCATCTATTCAACCAACACAAAGGACCTCAAAGAGTGCCCCAAAGTTCTACCAGAGAATCAAGACGAAAACGTGTGCCAACCCCTATGCATAGGTTCCCAATGTCACGAAACCCGCAAGTTGGTCACCTTAACATACATCAAGTGGCACGTGGTATCCCATTGTCACCACAGATATCCACGGCAAGACATACATCAAGTGTTCTCAAGTTTTTAAAGACTCAATCCGATAAGATTACTTCAAAGGGGAAACTCGATTCATTACAAGAGAGAAGAGGGGGGAAGAAACATCATAGGATCCAAATATAATAGCAAAGCTCGTGATACATCAAGATCGTATCATCACAAGAACATGAGAGAGAGAGATCAAACACATAGCTATTGGTACATACCCTCAGCCTCGAGGGAGAACTACTCCCTCCTCGTCATGGAGAGCACCGGGATGATGAAGATGGCCGCCAGTGAGGGTTCCCCCCTCCGGTAGGGTCCCGGAACAGGGTCCCGATTGACTTTTGGTGGCTACTGAGGCTTCTGGCGGCGGAACTCCCGATCTAATCTCTCTTCTGGAAGTTTTAGGGTACGACGATATATATGGGTGCAGGAAGTACGTCGGAGGAGCCACGGGGGCCCCACGAGGCAGGGGGCGCGCCCCAGGGGGTGGGCGCGCCCCCTACCCTCGTGAGCTCCTCCTTCCTTCCTTGACGTGGGGTCCAAGTCCATCGAGTGGCTTTTGTTCCAAAAATAACTTCTCTAGTTGATTTCGTTCCGTTTCGACTCCATCTGATATTCCTTTTCTTCGAAACACTGAAATAGGCATAAAACAGCAAATCTGGGCTGGGCCTCCGGTTAATAGGTTAGTCCCAAAAATAATATAAAAGTGGATAATAAAGCCCAATACTGCCCAAAACAGTAGATAATATAGCATGGAGCAATCAAAAATTATAGATACGTTGGAGACGTATCAAGCATCCCCAAGCTTAATTCCTGCTCGTCCTCGAGTAGGTAAATGATAAAAAGATAATTTTTGATGTGGAATGCTAGTTGGCATAATTTCAATGTAATTCTTCTTACTTGTGATATGAATATTCAGATCCGAAAGATTCAAGACAAAAGTTTAATATTGACATAAAAACAATAATACTTCAAGTATACTAACTAAGCAATTATGTCTTCTGAAAATAACATGACCAAAGAAAGCTATCCCTACAAAATCATATAGTCTGGCTAAGCTCCATCTTCACCACACAACATATTTAAATCATGCACAACCCCGATGACAAGCCAAGCAATTGTTTCATACTTTTAATGTTCTCAAACTTTTTCAATCTTCACGCAATACATGAGCGTGAGCCATGAACATAGCACTATAGGTGGAATAGAATGGTGGTTGTGGAGAAGACAAAAAGGGAGAAGATAGTCTCACATCAACTAGGCATATCAACGGGCTATGGAGATGCCCATCAATAGATATCAATGTGAGTGAGTAGGGATTGCCATGCAACGGATGCATTAGAGCTATAAGTATATGAAAGCTCAACAAAAGAAACTAGTGGGTGTGCATCCAACTCTCTTGCTCACGAAGACCTAGGGCATTTTGAGGAAGCCCATCACTGAAATATACAAGCCAAGTTCTATAATGAAAGATTCCCACTAGTATATGAAAGTGACAACATAGGAAACTCTCTATCATGAAGATCATGGTGCTACTTTGAAGCACAAGTGTGGTAAAATGATAGTAGCATTGTCCCTTTTATTATTATTTTTATTTGGCCTTTATTTTTTTGGCCTTTCTTTTGGGGGGGGACAATGCTCTATTGAATGATGATCATCACACTTCTATTTATTTACAACTCAATGATACAACTCGATACTAGAACAAAGCTGACTCTATATGAATGCCTCGACGGTGTACCGGGATATGCAATGAATCAAGAGTGACATGTATGAAAAAATTATGAATGGTGGCTTTGCCACAAATACTATGTCAACTACATGATCATGCTAAGAAATATGACAATGATGAATGTGTCATGATAAACGGAATGGTGGAAAGTTGCATGGCAATATATCTCGGAATGGCTATGGGAATGCCATAATAGGTAGGTATGGTGGCTGTTTTGAGGAAGGTATATGGTGGGTTATGGTACCGGCGAAAGTTGTGCGGTATTAGAGAGGCTAGCAATGGTGGAAGGGTGAGAGTGCGTATAATCCATGGACTCAACATTAGTCATAAAGAACTCACATACTTATTGCAAAAATCTATTAGTTATCGAAACAAAGTACTACGCACATGCTCCTAGGGGGATAGATTGGTAGGAAAAGACCATCGCTCGTCCCCGGCCGCCACTCATAAGGAAGGCAATCAATAAATAAATCATGCTCCGACTTCGTCACATAACGGTTCACCATACATGCATGCTACGGAAATCACAAACTTCAACACAAGTATTTCTCAAATTCAGAACTACTCAATTAGCATGACTCTAATATCACCATCTCCATATCTCAAAACAATTATCAAGTATCAAACTTCACATAGTATTCAACACACTCATAAGAGAATTTTATTATTCTTGAATACCTATCATATTAGTATTTTAAGCAAATTACCATGCTATTTAATACTCTCAAAATAATATAAGTGAAGCATGAGAGTTCATCTATTTCTTCAAAATAAAACAACCACCATGCTCTAAAAGATATAAGTGAAGCACTAGAGCAACAACAAACTACTTCGAAAGATATAAGTGAAGATCAATGAGTAGTTTAATAATTATGCAACTATGTGAAGACTCTCTAACATTTAATAATTTCAGATCTTGGTACTCTATTCAAACAGAAATCAAAGCAAAATAAAATGACATCTAAGAATATCAAACATCATGTGAAGAAGCAAAAACTTAGGATCAACCGATACTAACCGATAATTGTTGAAGAAGAAAGGTGGGATGCCAACTGGGGCATCCCCAAGCTTAGATGCTTGAGACTTCTTGAAATATTATCTTGGGGTGTCTTGGGCATCCCCAAACTTGAGCTTTTGTTTCTCCTTAATTCCTCTCATATCACGGTCTCCCTAAATCTCAAAAGCTTCATCCACACAAAACTCAACAAGGACTCATGAGATAAGTTAGTATAAACCATTGCCAAAACCTTATCATACTCTACTATAGCAAATCACTAAAATTATTATTCAACATTGCATACTAAATTTCTCTGCATATTTAATAGTACTATCCTCAAATAGAATCATTAAAGAAGCAAACATATGCAAACAATGCAAACATAACAGGAATCTGCCTAAACAGGATAGTCTGTAAAGAATGCAGCAACATCCATACTTTCCTAACTCCAAAAATTATGAAAGAAAATTCCCACTGTAGTAAATTTATCAGAGCTTAATATGCAAAGGGTTTCAACATTTTATCACATTCTGACTTTTCTAGGGAATTATTGCAACAGCGGTAAACTTTCTCTTTTCAAACAGCAACATGTAGACTTCTAAAATAGGCATAGTAAAGGCTATCAATGCCAATTTTATTGGAATAAAAGATGAAAAACATTGTTATAAATAACAGAAAGCAAATCCTAACAAAATAAATTGACGCTCCAAGCAAAACACATATCATGTGGTGAATAAAAATATAGCTCCAAGTAAAGTTACCGATGAACGAAGACGAAAGAGGGGATGCCTTACGGGGCATCCCCAAGCTTAGGCTCTTGACTATCCTTGAATATTACCTTGGGGTGCCTTGGGCATCCCCAATCTTAGGCTCTTGCCACTCCTTATTCCATAGTCCATCGAATCCTTACCCAAAACTTGAAAACTTCACAACAGAAAACTTAACAGAAAACTCGTAAGCTCCGTTAGTATAAGAAAATAGATCACCACTTAGGTACTGTAATGAACTCATTCTTTATTTATATTGGTGTTAAACCTACTGTATTCCAACTTCTCTATGGTTTATAAACTATTTTACTAGCCATAGATTCATCAAAATAAGTAAACAACACATGAAAACCAGAATCTGTCAAAAACAGAACAGTCTGTAGTAATCTGGACCAAACGTATACTTCTGGAACTCATAAAATTCTCAAATAAATTGCTGGACCTGAGGAATTTATATATTAATCATATGAGAAAAAGAATTAACTAAATAGCACTCTCCAAATAAAAATGGCATCAATTCTCATGAGCGCTGAAGTTCTAGTTTTTTACAGCATGATCAGCAAGACTTTCCCCAAATCTTCCCAAAGGTTCTACTTGGCACAAACACTAATTAAACACATAGAACCACATCTAAACAGAGGCTAAATGTATTATTTATTACTAAACAGGAACAAAAAGAGAGGAACAAAAATAAAATTGGGTTGCCTCCCAACAAGCGCTATCGTTTAACGCCCCTAGCTAGGCATGATGATTTCAATGATGCTCACATAAAGGATAAGAATTGAAACATAAAGAGAGCATCATGAAGAATATGACTAGCACATTTAAGTCTAACCCACTTCCTATGCATAGGGATTTTGTGAGCAAACAACTTGTGGGAACAATAATCAACTAGCATAGGAGGGCAAAACAAGCATAACTTCAAAACTTTAAGCACATAGAGAGGAAACTTGATATTATTGCAATTCATACAAGCATATATTCCTCCCTCATAATAATTTTCAGTAGCATCATGAATGAATTCAACAATATAACCAGCACCTAAAGCATTCTTTTCATGATCTACAGGCATAGAAAATTTACTACTCTCCACACAAGCAAAATTCTTCTCATGAATAATAGTGGGAGCAAACTCAACAAAATAACTATCAAGTGATTGAAAATTAAGATCAAGATGACAAGGTTCATTGTTATTATTATTCTTTAAAGCATACATGTCATCATAATAATCATCATAGATAGGAGGCATGCTTTCATCATAGTAAATTTGCTCATCAAAGCTTGGGGGACAAAAAATAGCATCTTCATCAAACATAGCTTCCCCAAGCTTGTGGCTTTGCATATCATTAGCATCATGGATATTCAAGGAATTCATACTAACAACATTGCAATCATGCTCATCATTCAAATATTTAGTGCCAAACATTTTATAGATTTCTTCTTCTAGCACTTGAGCACAATTATCCTTTCCATCATACTCACGAAAGATATTAAAAAGGTGAAGCGTGTGAGACAAACTTAATTCCTTTTTTTGTAATATT
>NC_053022.1:374704506-374720148 GCF_003073215.2 Triticum urartu | reverse complement strand
CCTGCTACAAAATGGATAGCTACTCGCAACCAACGCGATTAGGGGTTGTCAATCCCTTCACGGTCACTTACGAGAGTGAGATCTGATAGATATAATATTTTTGGTATTTTTGTATAAAGATGCAAAGTAAAAAGTAAAGCAAAGTAAAAAAGCAAAGCAAGATTAAAGTGATGGAGATTGATATGATGAGAATAGACCCGGGGCCATAGGTTTCACTAGTGGCTTCTCTCAAGAGCATAAGTATTCTACGGTGGGTGAACAAATTACTGTTGAGCAATTGACAGAATTGAGCATAGTTATGAGAATATCTAGGCATGATCATGTATATAGGCATCACGTCCGTGACAAGTAGACCGAAACGATTCTGCATCTACTACTATTACTCCACTCATCGACCGCTATCCAGCATGCATCTAGAGTATTAAGTTAAAAACAGAGTAACGCCTTAAGCAAGATGACATGATGTAGAGAGATAAATTCATGCAATATGAAATAAACCCCATCTTGTTATCCTCGATGGCAACGATACAATACGTGCCTTGCTGCCCCTTTCTGTCACTGGGAAAGGACACCGCAAGATCGAACCCAAAGCTAAGCACTTCTCCCATGGCAAGAACTACCAATCTAGTTGGCCAAACCAAACGGATAATTCGAAGAGACTTGCAAAGATAACCAATCATACATAAAAGAATTCTAGAGAAGATTCAAATATTATTCATAGATAGACTTGATCATAAACCCACAATTCATCGGTCTCAACAAACACACCGCAAAAAGAAGATTACATCGAATAGATCTCCACAAGAGAGGGGGAGAACTTTGTATTGAGATCCAAAAAGAGAGAAGAAGCCATCTAGCTACTAACTATGGACCTGAAGGTCTGAGGTAAACTACTCACACTTCATCGGAGAGGCTATGATGATGTAGAAGCCCTCCGTGATGACGGCCCTCTCCGGCGGAGCTCCGGAACAGGCCCCAAGATGGGATCTCGTGGATACAGAAAGTTGCGGCGGTGGAATTAGGTTTTTGGCTCCGTATCTGTTTGTTTGGGGGTACGTAGTATATATAGGAGGAAGGAGTACGTCGGTGGAGCATCGAGGGGCCCACAAGGGGGCGCGCCCTAGGGGGGGCGCCCCCACCCTCGTGACCACCTCTTTGACTCCTTGGAGTAGGGTCCAAGTCTCCTGGATCACGTTCGGTGAGAAAATCACGTCCGAAGGTTTTATTCCGTTTGGACTCCGTTTGATATCCGTTTCTCGAAACACTGAAATAGGCAAAAACAACAATTCTGGGCTGGGCCTCCGGTTAATAGGTTAGTCCCAAAAATAATATAAAAGTGGAAAATAAAGCCCAATATAGTCCAAAACAGTAGATAATATAGCATGGAGCAATCAAAAATTATAGATACGTTGGAGACGTATCAGGCATCCCCAAGCTTAATTCCTGCTCGTCCTCGAGTAGGTAAATGATAAAAAGAGAATTTTTGATGCGGAGTGCTACTTGGCATAATTTCAATGCAAATCTTCTTAATTGTGATATGAATATTCAGATTCGAAAGATTCAAGACAAAAGTTTATATTGACATAAAAATAATAATACTTCAAGCATACTAACAAAGCAATTATGTCTTCTCAAAATAACATGGCCAAAGAAAGTTATCCCTACAAAATCATATAGTCTGGCTATGCTCTATCTTCACCACACAAAGTATTTAAATCATGCACAACCCCGATGACAAGCCAAGCAATTGTTTCATACTCTAACTTTTTCAAAACTTTTTCAATCTTCACGCAATACATGAGCGTGAGCCATGGATATAGCACTATAGGTGGAATAGAATGGTGGTTGTGGAGAAGACAAAAAGGAGAAGATAGTCTCACATCAACTAGGCGTATCAACGGGCTATGGAGATGCCCATCAATAGATATCAATGTGAGTGAGTAGGGATTGCCATGCAACGGATGCACTAGAGCTATAAGTATATGAAAGCTCACAAAAGAAACTAAGTGGGTGTGCATCCAACTTGCTTGCTCATGAAGACCTAGGGCAATTTGAGGAAGCCCATCATTGGAATATACAAGCCAAGTTCTATAATGTAAAATTCCCACTAGTATATGAAAGTGATAACATGAGAGACTCTCTACTATGAAGATCATGGTGCTACTTTGAAGCACAAGTGTGGTAAAAGGATAGTAACATTGTCCCTTCTCTCTTTTTCTCTCATTTTTTTATTTGGGCCTTTTCTCTTTTTTTATGGCCTCTTTTTTTCTCTTTTTTTGGGCTTCTTTGGCCTCTTTTATTTTTTGTCCGGAGTCTCATCCCGACTTGTGGGGGAATCATAGTCTCCATCATCCTTTCCTCACTTGGGACAATGCTCTAAAATGATGATCATCACACTTTTATTTTTCTTACAACTCAACAATTACAACTCGATACTTAGAACAAAATATGACTCTATATGAATGCCTCCGGCGGTGTACCGGGATATGCAATATGACAATGATGGAGTGTGTCATAATACGGAACGGTGGAAAGTTGCATGGCAATATATCTCGGAATGGCTATGGAAATGCCATAATAGGTAGGTATGGTGGCTGTTTTGAGGAAGGTATATGGTAGGTGTATGATACCGGCGAAAAGTGCGCGGTATTAGAGAGGCTAGCAAAGGTGGAAGGGTGAGAGTGCGTATAATCCATGGACTCAACATTAGTCATAAAGAACTCATATACTTATTGCAAAAATCTAGAAGTTATAAAAGCAAAGTATTATACACATGCTCCTAGGGGTATAGATTGGTAGGAAAAGACCATCGCTCATCCCCGACCGCCACTCATAAGGAAGACAATCAATAAACAAATCATGCTCCGACTTCATCACATAACGGTTCACCATACGTGCATGCTACGGGAATCACAAACTTCAACACAAGTATTCTTTAAATTCACAACTACTCAACTAGCATGACTTTAATATTATCACCTCCATATCTCAAAACAATTATCATGCTTCAATCTTTTCTTAGTATTCAACACACTCAAAAGAAAGTTTCACAAATCTTGAATACCAAGCATATTATTATTAAGCAAATTACCATGCTATTAAGAGACTCTCAAAATAATTTAAGTGAAGCATGAGAGATCAATAGTTTCTTTAAAACAAATCCACCACCGTTCTCTAAAAGATCTAAGTGAAGCACATAGAGCAAAATTATAACGCTCAAAAGATATAAGTGAAGCATAAATACATAGCTCAAGATAGTGTGAAGCACATAGAGCAAAATTACATATGCTCAAAGATATAAGTGAGCACATAGAGTATTCTATCAAATTTTAATTCATGTATGGCTCTTCAAAAGGTGTGTACAGCAAAGGATGATGTGGCATACTAACACAAAGACACAAATAATAACAAGACGCTCCAAGCAAACACATATCATGTTGTGAATAAAAAATATAGCTCCAAGTAAATTACGATGGAAAGTGGAACGAAAGAGGGGATGCCTTACGGGGCATCCCCAAGCTTTGAGTTTTTGGTGTCCTTGGATTATCTTTGGGGTGCCATGGGCATCCCCAAGCTTAGGCTCTTGCCACTCCTTGTTCCATAATCCATCAAAAGAATTCACCTAAAACTTGAAAACTTCACAACACAAAACTTAAAGTAGAAAACTCGTGAGCCCCGTTAGCGAAGGAAAACAAAAAACCACTTCAAGGTACTTTAATGAGCTCATTCTTTATTTATATTGGTGTTAGACCTACTGTATTCCAACTTCTCTATGGATTATAAACTATTTTACTAGCCATAGATTCATCAAAATAAGCAAACAACACACGAAAAACAGAATCTGTCAAAAACAAGAACAGTCTGTAGTAATCTGTAGCTAGCGCAAGATCTGGAACCCCAAAAATTCTAAATATGGACGTGAGGAATTTATCTATTAATCATATGCAAAAATAATTAACTAAATAGCACTCTTTAAATAAAAATGACAGCAGTTCTCGTGAGCGCTAAAGTTTCTTTTTTTTACAGCAAGTTCAACAAGACTTTCCCCAAGTCTTCCCAACGTTCTACTTGGCACAAACACTAATTAAACACAAAAAACACAACCAAAACAGAGGCTAAATAATTTATTTATTACTAAAAAGGAGCAAAAAGCAAGGAATAAAAATAAAATTGGGTTGCCTCCCAACAAGCGCTATCGTTTAACGCCCCTAGCTAGGCATAAAAGCGAGGATAGATCTAGGTATTGGTTTTAGAGAAAAGAGAGCAAACTTGTTATCTATGGAATTAATCTTTCTATTTTGACAAAGTACATGTCCATTAATGGTAGAAGAAAGATTAAGAATGTTGCGGAAATTGGCATCTAGGCTAGCTTTTATCTCTTTAATAGATTCGTTTTGGTAAGAAAGCAAGAGAGATGTGATTTCAGCTTTCTCATTAATGGGGTGCCCAAATATAGTTTTCATCCTCTCATAGGTATCTATGGGGTCCCCTTCAAGAAACCCCCCTCGAAAATAGAATCTAAAACTTGTTTGAACGATAGCGGGTAGCCCAACATAAAAGCTTTTTAAGTAAACCTCAATTTGATATTGGGGTACATAGCTAGCCCGGATCCTTAATAGCCTATCCCAAACATCTTTCAAAGATTCATCAAGTAAGTAACGAAAAATTCCAGAATCATCTTCATCAAAATTACTAAGGTTCCCATTGATAACTCCGGCAAGTTGTTCTATAGCATTCTGATTTATGAGTTTAGATAAGATAGCAGGATTGTCTAAAGCACTAGAACTTGGGGAGAACCCCCAACTCTTTTTGGTTCTGACATGGCGAGGGAAAAGAGGCAAATAGAGAGGGAGGATAGAAAGAGAGAGAGAGAGGGCGAATAAAACGGCAAGGGTGAAGTGGGGGAGAGGAAAACGAGAGGCAAATGGCAAATAATGTAATGCGAGAGATAGGGATTGTGATGGGTACTTGGTATGTTGACTTTTTGCGTAGACTCCCCGGCAAAGCGCCAGAAATCCTTCTTGCTACCTCTTGAGCTTGCGTTGGTTTTCCCCGAAGAGGAAGGGATGATGCAGCAGAGTAGCGTAAGTATTTCCCTCAGTTTTTGAGAACCAAGGTATCAATCCAGTAGGAGGCCACGCTCAAGTCCCTCGTACCTGCACAAAACGATAGCTACTCGCAACCAACGCGATTAGGGGTTGTCAATCCCTTCACGGTCACTTACGAGAGTGAGATCTGATAGATATAATATTTTTGGTATAAAGATGCAAAGTAAAAGTAAAAGGCAAAGTAAAAAAGCAAAGCAAGATTAAAGTGATGGAGATTGATATGATGAGAATAGACCCGGGGGCCATAGGTTTCACTAGTGGCTTCTCTCAAGAGCATAAGTATTCTACGGTGGGTGAACAAATTACTGTTGAGCAATTGACAGAATTGAGCATAGTTATGAGAATATCTAGGCATGATCATGTATATAGGCATCACGTCCGTGACAAGTAGACCGAAACGATTCTGCATCTACTACTATTACTCCACTCATCGACCGCTATCCAGCATGCATCTAGAGTATTAACTTAAAAACAGAGACACGCTTTAAGCAAGATGACATGATGTAGAGAGATAAATTCATGCAATATGAAATAAACCCCATCTTGTTATCCTTGATGGAAACGATGCAATACGTGCCTTGCTGCCCCTTTTGTCATTGGGAAAGGACATCGCAAGATCAAACCCAAAGCTAAGCACTTCTCCCATGGCAAGAACTACAAATCTAGTTGGCCAAACCAAACGGATAATTCGAAGAGACTTGCAAAGATAACCAATCATACATAAAAGAATTCAGAGAAGATTCAAATATTATTCATAGAAAGACTTGATCATAAACCCACAATTCATCGGTCTCAACAAACACACCGCAAAAAGAAGATTACATCGAATAGATCTCCACAAGAGAGGGGGAGAACTTTGTATTGAGATACAAAAAGAGAGAAGAAGCCATCTAGCTACTAACTATGGACCCGAAGGTCTGAGGTAAACTACTCACACTTCATCGGAGAGGCTATGATGATGTAGAAGCCCTCCGTGATGACGGCCCTCTCTGGCGGAGCTCCAGAACAGGCCCCAAGATGGGATCTCGTGGATACTGAAAGTTGCGGCGGTGGAATTAGGTTTTTGGCTCCTAGTTCTGTCGTTTGGGGGTACGTAGGTATATATAGGAGGAAGGAGTACGTCGGTGGAGCACCGAGGGGCCCACGAGGCAGGGGCGCGCCCTAGGGGGCGCCCCCCACCCTCGTGACCGCCACTTTGACTCCTTGGAGTAGGGTCCAAGTCTCCTGGATCACGTTCGGTGAGAAAATCACGTTCCCAAAGGTTTTATTCCGTTTGGACTCCGTTTGATATTCTGTTTCTCCGAAATACTGAAATAGGCAAAAAAAACAGCAATTCTGGGCTGGGCCTCCGGTTAATAGGTTAGTCTCAAAAATAATATAAAAGTGGAAAATAAAGCCCAATATAGTCCAAAACAGTAGATAATATACATGGAGCAATCAAAAATTATAGATACGTTGGAGACGTATCAGCCGCCCACCTTTACAGGAGTAATTTCACTCCTCTAAAGATACTCAGCCATTTACTCCTCTAATGGATAAGGGGTCGGCCAGAGATGCCCCTAGTTACCTGAATTCTTTGTTGCGACTATCTTCTAGGCATGAACTTGACATTGGTGCAAAGAAGTATATGACGGGAGAAGCCGTGGACCACACCCCATCCTAGGAGACCTAGCTGGTGCAAGCCTCGAATCTTTTTTCTAGCTGGTTGGGGCAAGGAGTGCTGCTGGGCGAGCCTCTCCGCCTATCAATAGTTTTTGGGCTCCTCTCATAGAAAAAAAGAAAAAAGTTTTGGGGCTCCTACACTAGTGCAGAACCGGGCAATAGCACGGTTCGTAAGTCCCTTTAGTGCCAGTTCGGTAACCGCACTAAAGTGTGGGCACTAAAGCCCCCCCCTTTACTAGCGGTTCAGCACGAACCGGTGCTAAAGGGAAACCACGTGGCACGAGCCAGCTCCGGGGGCAGGGAGCCCTTTAGTACCAGTTGGTGACACCAACCGGTATTAAAAGTTTGGGGGGGTTTTGGGTTTATGATTTCTTTTTCATTTAATTTTGTGTTTTCCATTTAATTCTTTTTCGTTTGCTGGTATTTTACGATACTGCATATTGTACACGTTATGCATATAAATAGAATTTCTAGTAGAACCGATCATATATATATATATATATCATCGACTGTCTCACAACCACCATTAATTAAGTCACACATATATACACACATGTATATATATACAATTAGCTAGCTATATACAATTTCTCCTAATTGGTGCCTTCGGAGCCAGTGGCATTAACCTAATTGGTGCCTTTGGAGCACGATAACAATTGGAAGTGGCTCATGGGGGCGGTAGCGGGTAAAAGGATTCTCCTTTGGGATCTATGACCTGGTCGAGCAAAAATCCCGCTATTTCCTCTTGAATTGCTTCTATGCGGTCCTCTGGTAGGAGCTTCTCCCGCACCTCTTTGAACTGTTAAGAAGGAGATCAATATGCATGTGTATTAGTTGTGTGACTAGATATCGATAATGGTGTAAAAATTGTGAATAGTGTTTTGACAAACGTACCCACTCCTGTCTTTGAGATCTGCTCCTTTCGGATGCCATCATGCGAATGTTCTCGCAAACGTAGTATGCACACAGATTATTCCCCGGCGCCTGCTTCAGGGCCTTTACGAGAACGGAATTTTATCAGATAATAATTAATCAAGCATGATAATTAAAGAGATGGCAGCTAGCTAGTACTACTTAATTACTTACCATGAGTTGATACCATTTTACATTTTGTTTCCATTGGCCTGGAGTGACGTTGATGAACTTTGTCCAAGCCCTGCCCGCCGACAAAGAAAATGAATAAATGGGTTATTAAATATTTGTTATCAAGAAATGACGAACTAATTAAATAGGCCGAGATATAGTTAATAGTGATTGAAATTACCTGTTGACTATCACCTTCACGATGGTGTAGTCAGTTGGTTTCTTAAGTAGTGAGTCTAGTACTTCAACTATTCCTTCATTAGCTTTAATGATTAACAAGATCCAATGAAATCTGCATGCACACACGTTTTCATGTCTTAATTAAGCGGGCATATGTAAGCAAAAAACATGTAGCTGCTAGTAGGCAAAAACAGAATTTGTAGTACAAGACAGTGTGACTCACTCGAAGTTGTAAGGAAGTAGTATATCTTCATTGTATTTGAGGCGCTTGAAGAACTCTAGCATGCTTTCCTCTACACTTTTTTCATATATGGATCTAATTTCCATGTGTATTCATTAATGGTATTTGGGTCAACGAACCCAATGCCATAGCGTCAACCTTTTTTCATTTCATAAATCTTCATCCTGCATAATACCACAAAAAAGAATATAGTGAGTAATTAACAGGTAATGATTGATAAAAATGATCACTACAGCTAGCTTGAGACTTAAATTACAGAAAGAAATCACTTACAGACAATAGCAACTGACGATAGATTTGTCGAGTGCGTCTGATTGTATAAACTGAAATAGTTTCTGAATACTCAACGGACACAGACTTTCTCATGGTAGTAATGATCCTTCTTGACATTCACCATGAGGGACTCTCGATGGAATTCTTGGTAATGTCCATGTACCATTGATGCAATTCATACATTCTCGTTGGAGCTTCTGACCTCGTCTGGCTCGACCAAAGGTTGGCCCGGACATATTTCGTTTTATTCCTCCTCTCTAGTCGGAGACATGGCTCAATATCGAGGAGTTGTCCAACAGTGATCATAGGAGGCTTTTAGCCTGCTCAATATGCTCCTGGTTATACCATATCGCCAGCCCGGAAACGTTAACGTTTGCCACAATAAATATTGGGCGCGCCTACTCTCATGTGTTTGGCACAACAAGCGGGGGATTGATTGGCGCCGCCTGTTTCTCCAGCTGGGAACGGTTTTACCGCATGTTTTGCCAGCTGATTTGCTCGAGCTCGAGCTCGCTCTTGTATAGACGTGCTCGATTAACTTCTGAGTGGCGCTCATAGTCTGTGTCAACAGGCTTGGGAGCTGGTGCTCTAGCATACGATGAAGTGGTCAATCTTTTCCTCAGGCACTTTCTCCTTGGCGGCGTGGCGGTTTCGGCAAATGGGCTTCCACCTCGGCCTTCGATTATGCTGCGTTTTTCTCCTCGGACTTGTCGTAAAGGCCTCTGCGGAAGAGGCGCGAGGCTTGGACATATTGAAATCGCTTGCCTCCGCCTGTTACCTCCAGTAACTACTCGACTTGTACCGCTACTGCACATAGCTGACGGACTCTCTTCATGATGCTGAGCGGCGAGACGGCTGACGTGGCTGAGTTGGAGAGGAGTGGCCAAGCTATGCCGGTTGGAGGAGGAGTGGCCGAGCTGTGGGACTTGGAGGAGGAGTGGCGCTGACGCTTGCCGGACTTGGAGGAGGAGGAGTGGCCTAAGCTGTGCCGGACTTGGAGGAGGAGGGCCTGACATTGGTGGACTGGGAGGAGCGGGAGCCTGCTGACTCGGTGGCGGACTTCGACGAGGAGTCGATGACGCGGTTGTCGGTGGCCTCGAAAGATGATGCAATCCTTTCTTCCATAGGATGATACGATGGTTTGGCCTCTCCCAGTGTGTGCTCCTCGTCACCTCCAGGATGTCAAGCTCTAGCCCACGAATATTGGTCCACCACCTCATCAACCAAGACACGAGCATAGCCCGCTGGAATCGGTTGCAATGGAAGGTTGCCTCAGGGGGGATTGTAAAAGCAAGGGCGTCCGCCACCTTCATGGATATGTTCTTTCATTTTGAAGTGTAGCTCGCAAGTAGTTGTCCTCCATGATGTCATCCACTGGGTAGCTATCCAGCAATGGCGTCGCCCGGGGCGAACCCACGCTGCTTCTCGGCATGGGATGGGACGGTGGCTATCCAATGCTGATCATCCGCTACCTGCTGCAGGCTGCTGAGACCCCCCTTTGCTGGCTAAGTGAGTCCGATCTGCTCCTGCTGCCGCTGAATTGACTGCCAAGTCGCGTGCGTGATTCTAGGCCTTGAAGGCGATTCATAGTCCAGCTTCCTCTGCTCCTCCTCCATCTTCCTCTTCTTCTCCTCCGCAATCTCTTTCTCGCACGGGTTCTGTAGTCGGCGTTCAGTCGAAAACCCCTCATACCACGGAATAGCGCCCATGCCTCGTGTCTTCCCGGGTGTTCAGATTTCCCAGGGCACGCATAAGCTCGTCGTTCTCTCTGTTGGGCTGGAACACCCCCGACCGAGCCTCTTCTATTGCAACAAGTAGCTTATCTTCGGCTCCGTCCAGACATGCCTTCTTCGAAACTTTGCCTGTCTTCGGGTCCAACTCCCCCCCCATGCGCATAGAACCAAGTCCTGCACCTGGGGGGCCAGCTCAATGTTTCTGGAGTGACACCTGCATCCTCCATCTCTTTCTCAGACTTATCCCTTAGGCATTCCCACCGCATAAGCCACCTGGCCCCAGCTTAATGGAACTTATCCTTTTTGCGGCATTGGCCTTGTTTAATTTCCGACCGTTCCTTAGATAATTCCGAATCCTTGAATTTCACAAAATCATCCCAATGAGCACTTTGGCTTCTCTAGTGTTCCTCGAATACTGGAGTCTCCTTCCTCCCTTGACGTACTTGGCCCATTCACGATTCTTGTGGTTGTTTGATGCAACCCCATCTTCTAAGAGCAGCGTCCTTGACTTTCTCCAATCTGCATTGTGAAAATGATCTGGTAGGGTGAAATGTTCCATGAGCGTTTCCCAAAAGCAAGTTTTTGTTCTGTCATCGACAAAAGTAACTCCTGGACGTGGCTTTGCTAGCTCTCTCATTCTTGAAGGGAGATTCGGGAGTTGGTCCTTCACAAGAACTCCGCACTAACGAATGAACTTGTCCGCAATCTTCTTAGGCGCTAATGGTTCGCCATTAGGTTTGATGGCCTCGATATTGTACTTTACGCCCTCCTTCAACTTTTTGTTCGGGCCTCGTTTCCTTGTTGCCTGAAGATTTGCTCGATCCGGATGGCTGAAAGAAGAAAGATCGATTCGTTAATATATCTTCAAGTCATTTAAAACATGTGATGATCACCAGATGCTGCTTATATAAATATATATACCTCGCCGGTGTTTGTTGTTTCAAGATCAACATTTTCTTCGTCATGTTCATAGTTCATGACTTCATCAATTCGGTCGTCGCGATCGAATATCATATCACCCTCCTCGGTGTTGTTTAGATATTCGGAGCCGTCATAATCTCCTTCATTCTGATCATCATCTGGCCCGCTGATACATCCATTTTGCATCATGATTTTATATCGATAGTTATTGCATTATGGGCTGTTATTTCACTTTATGCCACAATACTTATGGCTATTCTCTCTTATTTTACAAGGTTTACATAAGGAGGGAGAATGCCGGCAGCTGGAATTCTGGGCTGGAAAAGGAGCAAATATTAGAGACCTATTCTGCGCAACTCCAAAAGTCCTGAAACTCCACGGAACATCTTAAAATAAATAAAGAAAAATCCTCGCCAAAGATGAAGGCCAGGGGGCCCACACCCTGCTCACGAGGGTGGGGCGCCCCCTAGGGCGCGCCCCCTACCTCGTGGGCCCCCTGGTGGCTCTCCGATCCATCTTCTCCTATATGAAGTCTTTCGATGAGAAAAAAATAAGAAGCAACTTTTCGGGACGAGACTCCGCCGCCACGAGGGGGAACCTTGGCGGAACCAATCTAGAGCTCCGGCGGAGCTGTTCTGCCGGGGATACTTCCCTCCGGGAGGGGGAAATCATCACCATCGTCATCACCAACGCTCCTCTCATCAGGAGAGGGCAATCTCCATCAACATCTTCACCAGCACCATCTCATCTCCAAACCCTAGTTCATCTCTTGTATCCAATTCTTGTCTCAAAGTCCGGGATTGGTGCTAGTAGGTTGCTAGTAGTGTTGATTACTCCTTGTAGTTGATGCTAGTTGGTTTATTTGGTGGAAGATCATATGTTCAGATCCTATATGCATATTATTACCCCTCTGATTATGAACATGAATATGCTTTGTGAGTAATTACGTTTGTTCCTGAGGACAAGGGAGAAGTCTTGCTATTAGTAGTCATGTGAATTTGGTATTCGTTTGATATTTTGATAAGATGTATGTGTCTAGCCTCTAGTGGTGTTATGTGAACGTCGACTACATAACACTTCACCATTATTTGGGCCTAGAGGAAGGCATTGGGAAGTAATAAGTAGATGATGGGTTGCTAGAGTGACAGAAGCTTAAACCCTAGTTTATGCGTTGCTTCGTAAGGGGCTGATTTGGATCCACATGTTTCATGCTATGGTTAGGTTTACCTTAATACTTTTGTTGTAGTTGCGGATGCTTGCAATAGAGGTTAATCATAAGTGGGATGCTTGTTCAAGTAAGAACAGCACCCAAGCACCGGTCCACCCACATATCAAATTATCAAAGTATCGAACGCGAATCATATGAACGTGATGAAAACTAGCTTGACGATATTCCCATGTGTCCTCGGGAGCGCTTTTCCTATTATAAGAGTTTGTTCCGGCTTGTCCTTTGCTACAAAAAGGATTGGGCCACCTTGCTGCACTTTATTTACTTTTGTTACTTGTTGCTCGTTACAATTTATCTTATCACAAAACTATCTGTTACCACTTATTTCAGTACTTGCAGAGAATACCTTGCTGAAAACCGCTTATCATTTCCTTCTGCTCCTCGTTGGGTTCGACACTCTTACTTATCGAAAGGACTACGATAGATCCCCTATACTTGTGGGTCATCAAGACTCTTTTCTGGCGCCGTTGCCGGGGAGTGTAGCGCCTTTGGTAGGTGGAATTTGGTAAGGAAAAATTTATATAGTGTGCTGAAATTTACTGTCACTTGTTACTATGGAAAGTAATTCTCTGAGGGGCTTGTTCGGGGTATCTTCACCCCGTCCAGTAGAGCAAAGAGTTGCTCCTCAACCTACTGAACCTATTGAAAATGAAACTCCTTTTGAATTTCCTTCGGGTATGATGGAAAAACTGCTAGCTAACCCTTTTACAAGAGATGGAACAAAGCATCCTATGAGCACTTAATATATGTGGATGAAGTTTGTGGATTATTTAAGCTTGCAGGTATACCCGATGATGTTGCTAAGAAGAAGGTCTTCCCTTTTTCTTTGAAGGGAGACGCATTGATATGGTATAGGCTATGTGATGATATGAGATCATGGAACTATAAAAGATTGAAGTTGGAATTTCATCAAAAGTATTACCCTATGCATCTTGTTCATCGTGATCGCAATTATATATATAATTTCTGGCCTCGCGAAGGAGAAAGCATCGCTCAAGCTTGGGGGAGGCTTAAATCAATGTTATATTCATGCCCCAATCATGAGCTCTCAAGAGAAATGATCATTCAAAATTTTTATGCTCGGCTTTCTGAAAACAATCGCACCATGCTCGATAATTCTTGTGCTGGCTCTTTTACGATGAAGACTATTGGATTTAGATAGGATTTATTGGATAGAATTAAACGCAACTCTGAAGATTGGGACCTCGACAATGGTAAGGAGTCAGGTATGACACCTAAGTTTGATTGTGTTAAATCTTTTATGGATACCGATATTTTCTGTAAGTTTAGCACTAAATATGGACTTGATTCTGAGATAGTAGCTTCTTTCTGTGAATCTTTTGCTACTTATGTTGATCTCCCTAAGGAGAAGTGGTTTAAATATCATCCTCCCATAGAAGTAAAAGTAGCTGCACCTATTAAAGTTGAAGAAAAGACTATCACTTATAATGATCCTATTGTTCCTACTTCTTATGTTGAGAAACCACCTTTCCCTGTTAGATATAAAGGATCATGCTAAAGCTTCAACTGTTGTTCGTAAAAGCAATATTAGAACTTATACACCTCCTGAGCAAGTTAAAGTAGAACCTAATATTGCTATTGTTAAAGATCTCTTGTCTGATAATATTGATGGGCATGTTATTCAGTTCGAAGGTGAAACTGCTAGAATTGCTAAACCTTGTGCTAAAGATAAACATAGACCTGTGGTAGGCGTGCCTGTTATTTCTGTTAAAATAGGAGATCATTGTTATCATGGCTTATGTGATATGGGTGCGAGTGCTAGTGTTATACCGCATACTTTATACGAAGAAATTAAGAAAAATTGCACCTGCTGAGTTAGAAGGTATTGATGTCACAATTAAACTTGCCAATAGAGATACTATTTCACCAATTGGAATTGTTAGAGATGTTGAAGTCTTGTGTGGGAAAACTAAATATCCTGCTGATTTTCTTGTTCTTACTTCTCCGCAAGATAGCTTTTGTCCCATTATATTTGGTAGACCCTTCTTGAACACTGTTAATGCTAGGATAGATTGCGAAAAGAATGTTGTTACTATTGGCTTGGATGATATGGTTCATGAGTTTAATTTCTCTAAATTTAGTAAACAACATCGTGAGGAAGAATTACCTAGTAAGGATGAAATTATTGGTCTTGCTTCTATTGTCGTACCTCCTAGTGATCCTTTAGAACACTATTTGCTAGACCATGAAAATGATATGTTCATGAATGAAAGAAGGGAAATAGATGAAGTATTCTTTAAACAGGAACCTATTCTGCAACATAATTTGCCTATTGAAATTTTAGGGGAT
Organism: Triticum urartu; assembly: GCF_003073215.2. Lineage (NCBI taxonomy): Eukaryota > Viridiplantae > Streptophyta > Magnoliopsida > Poales > Poaceae > Triticum > Triticum urartu. The sequence continues at coordinate 374,705,409 of NC_053022.1, read as the reverse complement.
CCTCCTCCACCCAAGGGTGATCCCGTGTTTGAGCTTAAACCTTTGCCTGATAATCTTAAATATGCTTATCTTGATGAAAAGAAGATATATCCTATTATTATTAGTGCTAACCTTTCAGAGCATGAAGAAGAAATTATTGAAAACTCTGAAGAAGCATTGCTGCTATTGGATATACTCTTGATGATCTTAAGGGCATTAGTCCCACTCTATGTCAACATAAAATAAATTTGGAAGCAGATGCCAAACCAGTTCGTGATCCTCAACGACGTCTGAATCCTAAAATGAAAGAAGTGGTAAGAAAAGAAATACTAAAGCTTCTGGAGGCAGGTATAATCTATCCCGTTGCTGAATAGTGAGTGGGTAAGTCCTGTCCATTGTGTCCCTAAGAAGGGAGGTATTACTGTTGTTCCTAATGATAAAGATGAATTGATTCCACAAAGAATTATCACAGGTTATAGGATGGTAATTGATTTCCGCAAATTAAATAAAGCTACTAAGAAAGATCATTACCCCTTACCTTTTATTGATCAAATGCTAGAAAGATTATGCAAACATACACACTATTGCTTTCTAGATGGTTATTCTGGTTTCTCTCAAATACCTGTGTCGGCTAGAGATCAATCAAAGACTACTTTTACATGCCCTTTTGGTACTTTTGCTTATAGACGTATGCCTTTTGGTTTATGTAATGCACCTGCTACCTTTCAAAGATGCATGATGGCTATATTCTCTGACTTTTGTGAAAAGATTTGTGAGGTTTTCATGGACGATTTTTCCGTCTATGGTTCCTCTTTTGATGATTGCTTGAGCAATCTTGATCGAGTTTTGTAGAGATGTGAAGAAACTAATCTTGTCTTGAATTGGGAAAAGTGCCACTTTATGGTTAATGAAGTATTGTCTGGG
>NC_053022.1:374691558-374703506 GCF_003073215.2 Triticum urartu | reverse complement strand
GAGAAGCCTGCATTTACAAGAAAGTGAGTGGGAGCTCTGTAGCATTTCTCATATTGTATGTGGATGACATACTGTTGATGGGAAATGATATAGAATTCTTGGAAAGCATAAAGGCCTACTTGAACAAGTGTTTTTCAATGAAGGACCTTGGAGAAGCTGCTTATATATTAGGCATCAAGATCTATAGAGATAGATCGAGACGCCTCATTGGTCTTTCACAGAGTACGTACCTTGACAAGATATTGAAGAAGTTCAAAATGGATCAGTCAAAGAAGGGGTTCTTGCCTGTATTGCAAGGTACGAGATTGAGCACGGCTCAATGCCCGACCACGGCAGAAGATAGAGAAAAGATGAGTGTCGTCCCCTATGCCTCGGCCATAGGGTCTATCATGTATGCTATGCTGTGTACCAGACCTGATGTAAACCTTGCCGTGTTTGGTAGGAAGGTACCAAAGTAATCCCGGCATGGAACACTGGACAGCGGTCAAGAATATCCTGAAGTACCTGAAAAGGACTAAGGAAATGTTTCTCGTTTATGGAGGTGACGAAGAGCTCGTCGTAAAGGGTTACGTCGATGCTAGCTTCGACACAGATCTGGATGACTCTAAGTCACAAACCGGATACGTGTATATTTTGAATGGTGGGGCAGTAAGCTGGTGCAGTTGCAAGCAAAGCGTTGTGGCGGGATCTACATGTGAAGCGGAGTACATGGCAGCCTCGGAGGCAGCACAAGAAGCAGTCTGGGTGAAGGAGTTCATTACCGACCTAGGAGTCATACCCAATGCGTCGGGCCCGATGACTCTCTTCTGTGACAACACTGGAGCTATTGCCCTTGCCAAGGAGCCCAGGTTTCACAGGAAGACCAGGCATATCAAGCGTCGCTTCAACTCCATTCGTGAAAGTGTTCAAAATGGAGACATAGAGATTTGTAAAGTACATACGGACCTGAATGTGGCAGATCCGTTGACTAAACCTCTCCCTAGAGCAAAACATGATCAACACCAGAACTGCATGGGTGTTCGATTCATCACAATGTAACTAGACTATTGACTCTAGTGCAAGTGGGAGACTGTTGGAAATATGCCCTAGAGGCAATAATAAAATGGTTATTATTATATTTCTTTGTTCATGATAATTGTCTATTGTTCATGCTATAATTGTGTTATCCGGAAATCGTAATACATGTGTGAATACATAGACCACAACACGTCCCTAGTGAGCCTCTAGTTGACTAGCTCGTTGATCAAAAGATAGTCATGGTTTCCTGACTATGGACATTGGATGTCATTGATAACGGGATCACATCATTAGGAGAATGATGTGATGGACAAGACCCAATCCTAAGCATAGCTCAAAGATCGTGTAGTTCGTTTGCTGTAGCTTTTCCGAATGTCAAGTATCATTTCCTTAGACCATGAGATTGTGCAACTCCCGGATACCGTAGGAGTGCTTGGGTGTGCCAAACGTCACAACGTAACTGGGTGACTATAAAGGTACACTACAGGTATCTCCGAAAGTGTCTGTTGGGTTGGCACGAATCGAGACTGGGATTTGTCACTCCGTATGACGGAGAGGTATCTCTGGGCCCACTCGGTAATGCATCATCATAATGAGCTCAATGTGACCAAGTGGTTGATCACGGGATCATGCATTATGGTATGAGTAAAGTGACTTGCCGGTAACGAGATTGAACGAGGTATTGGGATACCGACGATCGAGTCTCGGGCAAGTAACGTACCGATTGACAAAGGGAATTGTATACGGATTGATTGAATCCTCGACATCGTGGTTCATCCGATGAGAATCATGGAGCATGTGGGAGCCAACATGGGTATCCAGATCCCTCTGTTGGTTATTGACCGGAGAGTCGTCTCGGTCATGTCTGCATGTCTCCCGAACCCGTAGGGTCTACACACTTAAGGTTCGGTGACGCTAGGGTTGTTGAGATATTAGTATACGGTAACCCGAAAGTTGTTCGGAGTCCCGGATGAGATCCCGGACGTCACGAGGAGTTCCGGAATGGTCCGGAGGTGAAGATTTATATATAGGAAGTCAAGTTTCGGCCATCGGGAAAGTTTCGGGGGTAATCGGTATTGTACCGGGACCACCGGAAGGGTCCCGGGGGTCCACCGGGTGGGGCCACCTATCCCGGAGGGCCCCATGGGCTGAAGTGGGAGGGGAACCAGCCCCTAGTGGGCTGGTGCGCCCCCCTTGGGCCTCCCCCTGCGCCTAGGGTTGGAAACCCTAGGGGTGGGGGCGCCACCCTTGCCTTGGGGGGCAAGGCACCCCCTTGGCCGCCGCCCCCTAGGAGATTGGATCTCCTAGGGCCGGCGCCCCCCTAGGCACCCTATATATAGTGGGGGGGAGGGAGGGCAGCCGCACCCAAGCCCCTGGCCTCTCCCTCTCCCTCCCGTGACACTCCTCCGTCTCCCTGCGCTTGGCGAAGCCCTGCCGAGATCACCGTTGCTTCCACCACCACGCCGTCGTGCTGCTGGATCTTCATCAACCTCTCCTTCCCCCTTGCTGGATCAAGAAGGAGGAGACGTCTTCCCAACCGTACGTGTGTTGAACGCGGAGGTGCCGTCCGTTCGGCACTAGGTCATCGGTGATTTGGATCACGTCGAGTACGACTCCATCAACCCCGTTCTCTTGAACGCTTCCGCGCGCGATCTACAAGGGTATGTAGATGCACTCCTCTCTCCGTCGTTGCTAGATGACTCCATAGATTGATCTTGGTGATGCGTAGAAAATTTTAAAGTTCTGCTACGTTCCCCAACAAACAGTGGATCTCAACAATCTTGCGTATGCAGACGAACCATTCGTCCTAGCCAATGATGTGGCACAGGTTTTCTATGTGAAGGACATGTCTACCAAGCCGAGAAAAATAAAAGATAAGGAAGCGAATGCATCGTACAATGAGCCAAAGCGGCACATAGTTCTTTCTGGGAAGAGAAACATCATGGGAGTGGATGACAAGACAGACATGTCAGGAGATTATGAAAAGTTTGATGAAATTGCTCCATTCACAGTGAATATTGACCCGAGCATCCAGTTAAATGATGAAGATTTTCCATGGCTACGGCGCAAAGGGACACACGCGAAGAAAAAGTTTCACACCCAAAGATCTGGGATGTGATCGGCTTCACTATCATCACTTTCTTCTGTGTTTCACACCCAGGAGGGAATCTCTGTAATAGTTAGGGTAGCTAGTTATGTGTTTTGGCATTTGAAACGCGAAGAAATTTTATGTGCAAGCAAATTCTTTCATGCATTTACTGATTTTTTCAGCTAAATGACCCTGAAATTGAAAAGCATTTCAAATGAACTCAGAAAAGGTTGAAAGTTGGCATGGTATCATAATTTCACCCACATAGCATGTGCAAAAAAGTAGAGAGGGTTACCGCAAAAACTGGATGCACTTCGTGTACAAAATGGACAATCTCTTTCGAAGTATCAGGGTTTCGGACGAAAACTCATCCGTTACAAAGGCATTTCATTTTTTAAATAACCTAAGCATTACCAAATTGAATATAATGATAAAACACACTAATATTAAACATAAGAAAAAAGAATCACTGAAAAATCTATTTTCAAAGTTAAGTTATTCACAAACTAGTGATTCACACAAATTTCAAATAATTCAAAATTTAAACTATTCAAATTTGTAAACTACCGGTACTAACAGAAAGTTTGTAATTTTTTGTACCTAAAGCAAAAATATTCACAAAGAAACTCTAAATACAGCAAAAAACAACTCAAAAATAAATAAAGCAAAAAAAAAAAAAAAGCCCACCTACTGCGCCACAGCGGCCTGCATACGACTAGAAACCCAACCTGTTGTTGGGCCAGGATGCAGGCCCGCAAAGGCCCAGTAGGCCCACAGGGCAGCACAGAACATTTAGGCCCAGTAGGCCTGCTTTGGAGAGGAGCTCGAGGGAGCTACCGCACTGGGGCTTATAAACCAGTGCGGACGCCCCTCGGCTAGCGAGGTGGGACTAAACATTTCGCACCGCACCTGCGCCAGCGCACCCCCTTTAGTACCGGGTGGTGGCTCAAACCGGTACTAAAGGGGGGGGGTCTTTAGTACCGGTTGGAGCCACCACCCGGTACTAAAGGGGTGACGTTCCCGCCGCCTGGCCTGGCCAAAACAGACCTTTAGTACCGGTTGGTGGCTCCAACCGGTACTAAAGGTTGTTCTATATAAGAAAACACTTCAAACAATTTGTCAGTTTCTCATCTCTTCCTCTGCTTCTTTCTCCTCTGCCCCGTCGCCGCCGCCCCTCGTCGCCGACCCCGTCGCCGTCCGTCGCCGTCGCCGTCCCCGTCGTCCCCGTCGCCGCGCCCGTCCCCGTCCCCGTCATCGCCGCCCCGTCCCCGTCGTCACCACTCTATCCCCGTCGCCATCTCCGTCTCTGTCCCCGTCCCCGTCGCCGCCCCCCGTCGTCGCGCCTCGCCGGTGAGCTCCTGCCCCGGCCGCCATGTACCACACACACACACACACAATCTTTCTGTTTTTTAGTTATAGAATTATTAGAAATGTTAGTTATATAGAAATGTTTTTTAGTTATAGAAATATTAGAAATGCTAGTTATATAGAAATATTAGAAATGTTTTTTTTGACTGAACACTGTATTTTTTTGACTGAACACTATAGGAAAGCCCCCACAGCCTTTTATTGACTTATAAAAACATAATTACAAAGATTACAAATGCTACCAGAAGTAGCAAAAGGAAAAGGAAAATCTAAAGTACAAAAATTATATTTAAGGAGGGAGAAAGGAGACCCATCTAATCAGGCCCTCCTTGTATCTCACCTTGATTCTATGTGATAATAAAAGCATATCATTCACAAAAGCTCCTCTCCACCTATTAAAACTTGGCCTTTCCTTTCAAAAAACCTTTCCATTTCTTATGATCCAAATGTTCCAACAAGCAGTAAAAACCACTTCAGCAAAGAAAGGATGAGCAAAGTTCCTTTTAGCATTAAGCACAATCTGACTCATGTCATTCCCAGCTTCCCAATCAATCTGGAGAAAGTTCCAAACCCTCTGACTGAAATTACAATTGAAGAAGAGGTGATATCTATTTTCTCTGGTGTGAGTGGGACAAAGCACACAATTGACTCCATCGTCAATATGCCAATGCCTTCTTTCCACCATATCCTTGGTGTTGAGTCTATCCATGATTAACATCCAGGCAAAGACCTTAATCTTCATGGTACAACAACTTCTCCAAATCCAAGTCAAAACAGGATTAAAAGTATGATGAATGAACCTGGAGACATAAAACTGTTTAGGGGTATATGGTTTGTCAGAGCCATGCCAAGACCAAACATCCTTCAAATCAGAGTCCCTCTCATGGTTCAACATAAGAGATTTCAAAACTAAAAGCTCATTGTGAGCCTGCTCTGAAAGAGGAAGATGGAACCAAGAGATCAGATCCAGGGCAGAAAATCCATCCTTGACTGTGATCAGAGCATCTTTGACAAATGAAAATAACCTAGGAAACCTGTGCTGTAGGGGCAAAACAGAATTTCCAAGCTGCCATTTATCCTGTCAGAAAAGAGCAGTGTCCCCTTCATTAACCTTGACCCATGTGACTTCTCTGAATTGATCCAAGAGCTTAAGGACATCCTTCCACCAAAAAGATCCACATGGTGCTGTTCTTTGTGGGACAAGTTCATGATAATATGAATTCCAAATGAGGTGAACCCAAGGAACATCAGCCTTGTTGAGGAACTTATTCACATGTTTCAGTAGAAGGGCCACATTCTGAAGACCAAGATCAAGAATACCCAGCCCTCCTTCGTTTTTAGGTCTACAAATCAAATCCCAAGCAGCTAGAGAAGGAGCTGGTTCTTGCCTATTTTTCCTCCACAAGCATTGCCTCTGAATTCTCTATAGCTGCTTCAAAATACCAGGAGCAATGAGCAAACTGCAAAGGAAGAAAATTGGCAAAGAGGACAAAGCAGAATTCAAGTACTGCAGTCTTCCTCCCTGAGCAAGAAAAGATGAACTAGCAGACATTCTCCTCTCCATATAAGTAACCAAAGGCAGCACGTCAGCCATTGCAGGCTTGGTAGTTCCAACTGGCAGACCAAGGTATGTAAATGGCATCTTGCCCACTTGACAACCAAAGAGGGATGCCAATCTTTGGGTTTCCTCCTGGGAAACATTTATTGGTATCATGGAAGACTTATGGTAATTAACCTCCAAGCCAGTGGACTAAGAAAAAACCAGTAGCATTTTCTTGAGAGCCAAGAGTTGAGCTCCATCAGCAGGTACCACAATCAAGGTGTCATCAGCATACTGCACAATTGGATAGTCCTTGTCATGATAGGGAATAGGAAGCTTAATTTCCCCTCTAGTATGCATATCATTTACCACAGATTGTAAGAGATCTGCAGCAAGAACAAAAAGGAGGGGGGAAACTGGGTCCCCTTGCCTGACACCTTTTTTACAAACAAATTTCTTCACAGGCACCCCATTGAGCAGAACAGATGAAGTCCTAGAAGATAAAAGAGATTTGACCCAACCAATCCATTTTTCATTAAAGCCCTTGTGCCTCATGATTTGAAAGATAGCTTCATGCTCAATGGAACCAAAAGCCTTCTCAAAGTCAAGTTTGAGAATTAAAATTGGCCTCTTGGACTGATGACACTGATGCAGATATTCCAAAGTCCACCCAATGCAATCTTGTATGGTCCTAGACTTAATGAAACCATACTGGTTCTTATGGATGCACATCATTATAAACTCCTGAAATCTATTAGCCATCATTTTGGACAGAAACTTAATGCCCATGCCAGTCAAAGAAATAGGCCTGTAATCCCCAACAACTTTAGGTGAAAGTTTCTTAGGAATCAAGGTGATGAAAGACTCATTGATGTTTTCCAAGGTGGCTTTGCCATCATAAAACTCCTGAGCTAAAGCATAAAACCCCTGCTTAATAATATGCCAACACTTCTTGAAGAAAAGGCCATTGAACCCATCTGGCCCAGGGGCTTTATCAATTGGCATATGTTTGACCACCAAGTCCATTTCCTCAATTGTAAATGATCTTGTCAAAACCTCCAGGCCAGGCACATGTCTAAGCAGGACAGGCAGATCAAAACCCATCACAATACCTCTTGAAACTCCCATCCTCCCTTTAAAAGCACTCCAAATCATTCCTTCCATTTGAGAGTGCTCAGAAATAACAGCACCATCAGGCTGTTGCAGACTAGCAATAGAGTTTCTTCTAAACCTCTCAGTAGCCATTGCATGGAAAAATTTGGAGTTCTCCTCACCCACTTTGATGGATCTAATAGTACATCTTTTCTTCCAGTACAAGAACTGAAGATGCAACGATTTTTCCAAATGCAGCTTGACAATTTTCCTGAAGTTAAATTCCTGCCTAAAAAGAGGCCTGATTTCCTCCAAGTTATCCAGCAGTAAGATGACCTTGTTGAAGTTAGAGATGAGCAGCTTCATTTTGGAAAAATTAGTTTGCCACCTCTTTAGATCCTGCCTGAGGGATTTCAACTTATCAGCAATGATTGCAAAGGAGTGTGATTTGTTAGATGGTTTATTCCAAGATTTCTGCACACACTCCAAAAACCCTTCCATGTGCACCCAGTAGTTCTCAAATCTGAAGATGTTACATTTAGGAATGGAAGTTTTAATAACTACAACACAAGGCACATGGTCTGAAGCAGTTCTAGCTAGAGGCAGAGCTTCAGTAAAAGGATAAATAGATATCCAGTTAGTGGAGGTAAAAAACCAATCCAGCTGCTCAAGCAATGGGGAATCTTGCATGTTAGACCAAGTGTAAGACCTTCCTTTAAGTGGCAATTCAAGCAAACCCAGATGACCAATAATTTCATTGAAGATAAAAATGTCATTGACATCCCCCCCTGGTAAATTTCTGTTTTCAGAGGACCACAACCGCAAAGGATTAATATTAGAAATGTTAGTTATATAGAAATGTTTTTTAGTTATAGAAATATTATAAATGTTAGTTTTAGTTATAAAATTTAGAATTTGCATATATGAAATCACAACCCATCATTTAAAAAATGTTACTTTACTTTTGCGGCATATAGTATTTGTTGTCGACGATGCCCAGCCCGCATCCTTGCCGTCGACCAGTTCACGATGGCATCCTGCTTCAGAGGACCCATGTACGAGATTGGGCTCCGCCGGGCTGGCACTGGGAGGTGCTACCTTTAGGGGCGCGACGCTTGGTGAGGAACCCGACCCCGGGTCCCATCGTCGACCCTGATCTCCTTTGGTGGCGTTTGCGTGGGCCACTTTCGGTGCAGAGGGAGCCAGCCCCGCCGGAGGTGGTACGTCATTGTGTCAGGGAGGAGGACGAGCACGTCCATGCTACATGGCTGCTATGGACGTTAGTTCTCCAATACCTGGCAGGTTCTTTGGGGGAGATCACCCGAGCTATGATCAGGTGATGGTTCCTTCACTTGGTTGTCCACCGCCTAGATTACTCTCTAGTATTCGATCTTTATTAGCTATAGCTAGCTAGCTAGTGATGGTATTTGATATATAATATTTGAGATGATTTATTCGAGATTATATATTATTCGAGACGATGTATCGAGATTATATCTATTATTCGAGACGACGTATTCGAGATTATATTCGATGATGCTTTTTATGTACTATGATGATTCAGGTTTTTCCTTTATTATTGATTGCATCCATGCATGTAATTTGAATATATTTCTTTTGGATTAGTTAAAAAACCTATGGCGGACAATACCGGCAGAGAGGGAGAAGAGGCCCTGTTTAATATCATACGCAATCCTCGCGGGTGATGACCCACAAGTATAGGGGATCTATCGTAGTCCTTTCGATAAGTAAGAGTGTCGAACCCAACGAGGAGCAGAAGGAAATGATAAGCGGTTTTCAGCAAGGTATTCTCTGCAAGTACTGAAATAAGTGGTAACAGATAGTTTTGTGATAAGATAAATTGTAACGAGCAACAAGTAACAAAAGTAAATAAAGTGCAGCAAGGTGGCCCAATCCTTTTGTAGCAAAGGACAAGCCGGAACAAACTCTTATAATAGGAAAAGCGCTCCCGAGGACACATGGGAATATCGTCAAGCTAGTTTTCATCACGTTCATATGATTCGCGTTCGATACTTTGATAATTTGATATGTGGGTGGACCGGTGCTTGGGTGCTGTTCTTACTTGAACAAGCATCCCACTTATGATTAACCTCTATTGCAAGCATCCGCAACTACAACAAAAGTATTAAGGTAAACCTAACCATAGCATGAAACATGTGGATCCAAATCAGCCCCTTACGAAGCAACGCATAAACTAGGGTTTAAGCTTCTGTCACTCTAGCAACCCATCATCTACTTATTACTTCCCAATGCCTTCCTCTAGGCCCAAATAATGGTGAAGTGTTATGTAGTCGACGTTCACATAACACCACTAGAGGCTAGACAACATACATCTATCAAAATATCAAACGAATACCAAATTCACATGACTACTAATAGCAAGACTTCTTCCCTTGTCCTCAGGAACAAACGTAATTACTCACAAAGCATATTCATGTTCATAATCAGAGGGGTAATAATATGCATATAGGATCTGAACATATGATCTTCCACCAAATAAACCAACTAGCATCAACTACAAGGAGTAATCAACACTACTAGCAACCTACTAGCACCAATCCGGACTTTGAGACAAGAATTGGATACAAAGAGATGAACTAGGGTTTGGAGATGAGATGGTGCTGGTGAAGATGTTGATGGAGATTGCCCTCTCCCGATGAGAGGAGCGTTGGTGATGACGATGGTGATGATTTCCCCCTCCCGAGGGAAGTATCCCCGGCAGGACAGCTCTGCCGGAGCTCTAGATTGGTTCCGCCAAGGTTCCGCCTCGTGGTGGCGGAGTCTCGTCCCGAAAAGTTCCTTCTTATTTTTTTCTCATCGAAAGACTTCATATAGGAGAAGATGGACGTCGGAGAGCCACCAGGGGGCCCACGAGGTAGGGGCGCCCTAGGGGGGGGGCCCCCCACCCTGTGAGCAGGGTGTGGGCCCCCTGGCCTTCATCTTTGGCGAGGATTTTTCTTTATTTATTTTAAGATGTTCCGTGGAGTTTCAGGACTTTTGGAGTTGCGCAGAATAGGTCTCTAATATTTGCTCCTTTTCCAGCCCAGAATTCCAGCTGCCGGCATTCTCCCTCCTTATGTAAACCTTGTAAAATAAGAGAGAATAGCCATAAGTATTGTGACATAAAGTGAAATAACAGCCCATAATGCAATAAATATCGATATAAAAGCATGATGCAAAATGGACGTATCAACTCCCCCAAGCTTAGACCTCGCTTGTCCTCAAGCGAAAAGCCGATAACAATAAATATGTCCTCATGTTTAGAGGTAGAGGCGTCGATAAAAATAAAATACGGACATGAAGGCATCATGATTATTCTCATAACAGCAACATATATAGATTTTGTCATATGATTACTTATGTTCAAGCGATGATCTCTTCACAATGCAAAAGTATGAATCATAAACCTTATTGGGCTCCAACAAACTATAATCTCAGTCATCGAAACAATTGCAGTTTATCATAACATCGGAAAGAGTCTATGTCAGAGCTTAAAAGCAAGTCCACATACTCAACTATCATCTAGTCCTTCATAATTGCTAACACTCACGCGGTACTTGTGTTTATGGAGTTTTAATCGGACACAGAGAAAGATAGGGGCTTATAGTTTTGCCCCACAACATTTTACCTCAAGGGTAATGTCAACAATAATGGTTCATGCTCCCCTACATCCAATTAGATATATATATATATATACCATGTTCTTTCCAACATGCTGAGCTTGCCAAAGGATAAAATGAAAAAGAAAAGGTGAAGATCACCATGACTCTTGCATAAGGTAGAAGATAATAATAAAGGATAGGCCCTTCGCAGAGGGAAGCAGAGGTTGCCATGCGCTTTTATGGTTGGATGACAAAATCTCAATGCGAAAGAACGTCACTTTATATTGCCCCTTGTGATATGAACCTTTATTATGCAGTCCGTCGCTTTTATTACTTCCACATCACAAGATCGTATAAAGCTTATTTCTCCCACACCAATCAATCATACATATTTAGAGCAATTTTTATTGCTTTGCACCGATGACAACTTACTTGAAGGATCTTACTCAATCCATAGCTAGATATTGTGGACTCTCATGGCAAAACTGGTTTGAGGGTATTTGGAAGCACAAGTAGTATCTCTACTTAGTGCTAAGAATTTGGCTAGCATGAGGGGGAAAGGCAAGCTCAACAAGTTATAGGATCCATGACAACATACTTTATCTCAGATATAAGAAAGACATAACTCATTACGTTGTCTTCTTTTTCCAACATCAACTCTTTAGCATGTCATATTTTAATGAGTTCTTCCAATCATAAAAGATGTCAATGATAATATATCTATATGTGAAACCTCTCTTTCCTTATTACTTCCTATTAATTGAACAATGACCAAAGCTATGTCTGCCACACTCCCAACAACTTTTAATCATCATACTCTTTCTATGTGAAGTCATTACTCTCAATAAGATCAATATGAACTTTTTGTTTCTTTTTATTCTTTTTCTCTTTTCTTTTATTCACCAAGATCATGGCAAAATAATCAAGCCCTTGACTCAACACTAATCTTTATTATATATAGCTCACGGACTCGATTACATAGAGAGATCATAAAGCAAAGCTCAAAACTAGATCATGCCATAAACTTTATTCTACTAGATCAAGATACTACTAATAGGATCGAACTAAGAAAAACGGTAAAGATAGGAGTTGTGATGGTGATACGATACCGGGGATCCTCCCCCAAGCTTGGCAGTTGCCAAGGGGAGTGCCCATACCCATGTGATCATGTCTCCTTCTTTGTTGTTGATGTAATATTCTTGGCGATTATTCCTCTCAG
>NC_053022.1:374677054-374690558 GCF_003073215.2 Triticum urartu | reverse complement strand
CAAGAATGTAAAGGGAAGGGTTTGGAGATTTCAAACGCAATTGGAGACACGGTTGTTTTTCCCGTGGTTCGGATAGGTGGTGCTATCCTACATCCACGTTGATGGAGACTTCAACCCACGAAGGGTAACGGTTGCGCGAGTCCACACAGGGCTCCACCCAAGGGTAACGGTTGCGCGAGTCCACACAGGGCTCCACCCACGAAGGGTCCACGAAGAAGCAACCACCCACAAAGGGTCCACGAAGAAGCAACCTTGTCTATCCCACCATGGCCATCGCCCACACAGTACTTGCCTCACTAGCGGTAGATCTTCATGAAGTAGGCGATCTCCTTGCCCTTACAAACTCCTTGGTTCAACTCCACAAACTTGTCGGAGGCTCCCAAGTGACACCTAGCCAATCTAGGAGACACCACTCTCCAAGAAGTAACAAATGGTGTGTAGGTAATGAACTCCTTGCCCTTGTGCTTCAAATGATAGTCTCCCCAACGCTCAACTCTCTCTCATAGGAATTGGATTTAGTGGAAAGAAGATTTGAGTGGAAAGCAACTTGGGAAGGCTTAGAGATCAAGATTCATATGGTAGGAATGGAATATCTTGGTCTCAACACATGAGTAGGTGGTTCTCTCTCAGAACATATGAGTTGGAATGGTGTGTGTGTTCTGATGGCTCTCTCCCCGAATGAAGAGGAGGTGGAGGGGTATATATAGCCTCCACACAAAATCCAACCGTTACACAGTTTTCCAATCTCGGTGGGACCGAATCAATAAACTCGGTCGGACCGAAAATGTAAACCTAGTGACCGTTAGAGATTTTCGGTGGGACTGACATGCAACTCGGTAGGACCGATATGGTTAGGGTTTGGGCATAACGTAATCTCGGTGAGACCGATTACACAAACTCGGTGAGACCGAATTTGGTAATTAGCTAACCAGAGAGTTGGTCAGGCAAACTCGGTGGGACCGATTTGCTCTTTCGGTGAGACCGAGTGGAACTCGGTGAGACCGAAAAGTTACAAAGGGGAAACACTGAGTTTACATTGCAATCTCGGTGGGACCGATTCGCTCTTTCGGTGAGACCGAAAAGTTACGAAAGGGAAACAGAGAGTTTGCAACCCCATCTCGGTGAGACCGAGATCCCTATTGGTAGGACCGAATTGCTAGGGTTTGGCAGTGGCTTATGACAAATGAAAACTCGGTGGCGCCGGATAGGAAGAATCGGTAGGACCGAGTTTGGCTTAGGGTTAGGTCATATGTGGATATGGGAAAGTAGTTGAGGGTTTTGGAGCATATCACTAAGCACATGAAGCAAGAGGCTCATTAAGCAACACCTCATCCCTCCTTGATAGTATTGGCTTTTCCTATGGACTCAATGTGATCTTGGATCACTAAAATATAAAATGAAGAGTCTTGAGCTTTTGAGCTTGAGCCAATCCTTTGTCCTTAGCATTTTGAGGGTTCCACTTTCACATCCATACCAAGCCAATCATTGAGCTTTCCTAAAATAATCATCTTGGAATAGCATTAGCTCAATGAGCTATATGTTGTTATGAATTACCAAAACCACCTAGGGATAGTTGCACTTTCAATCTCCCCCCTTTTGGTAATTGATGACAACATATAGATCAAAGCTTCGACAAATGATAATAAGCATGAAATATATCGTCGCTTTGAGAAGTATGTGATAAGTAAGAGCTCCCCCTAAATTTGTGCATATTTAAAATTTGCTTTGGACTGCAAATGCACAAGGAGTTAGAGTCATGGGTAACTCTTCCATGTCACATACATCTTGGTGGAGCGCTTAAAATGATAAGAATGAAATACATGCACTCATCACCAAGAATAGTGAATGATCACATAAGATAGATAAGATAATAGCATTAAGCAAGCATTAAGTGTAGCTTATGATCAAACACATGATCATCAATGTCTCACAAGCATAGTATCTCAAGCACTCAAAAGCAAACAAGTTTGAAAAAAAAACACCAAATAAAGCAAGAGAGAATAGCAACACTCTCTCTCTCGAAGCCTATGATCTATACATCTTCTCCCCCTTTGGCAACAAGTTACCAAAAAGTTCCTAGAAAATGCATAGCACTAGATCGACGCTCAGGCTTGATCTTCTGGTGGTGGTGGAGTCCGGATCACTCCAAGGACGAAGGCTTCGGTAGATGCTGAAGTAGACGTTGGAGTTGGAGCTGAGGTAGATGCTGGAGCTGGTGGAACTGAGGTTGTGGCTGGTGCTGAAGTGGTGGCTCTGGTGTCAGCAACTGGCACGGCAGATGACCTCGGGCCTCGTGGCACTCTGGCAAAGGCATGAGTGGTAGTCCTGCCTCTCCTCTCCTGCATGTCCTCCTGGAGCTGCTCCACTGCAGACTGAACTTCCGTTACTTTGACATCCAAGTCATAGAACTTCTGTTCCATGATTCTCTCTAGGCTCTGCTGATTCTGAGTGAGGGTGGCTAGACTTTGCTCAATCCTCAGCGTGGATGCAATCAAGTAACCAAGCTGCTCTTGTTTAGTCTTCAAGAAGTACTCAGATGCCTCCTCTTGAGTTGGCATCTTGGCAGCTTTCTCCTTCCTTGCCTTCTCCTTCTTTGCAAATGCTTGGGCAGATGACGGTTCATTTTCAGTCATGACAACTTCATTGTCCTCAAAATCTGGACGGATGGGCAGGTGTTCCTTGTCCAATAAATATATGCCCGTGCCCATCTTGGAGTTGATGAGCTCCTGGATCTGAGGGGCATATCCGCAACTCCTCTTCTGGTCTGCTGCAGTCCTCTTGATTGTTTCCACTATGAGGCTCATCACCTTGAACTTCTGAGGTACATCAAATACATGAAGCAGGTTGATAGCATGGCCTCTGATCATCTTGTGATCTCCAGACTTGGGCAATAAGGTGTGCCTTAGTATCCAATTGATCGTAGGCAGACCTGACAGAAGATAATGCACTGAGCCAAACTTGAAAGTATCAAGTGCTTCATTTGGGATCTCCTTGTACATATTGGACATTGAGTTGTAGTCCATCTTCTTCTTGGCATATATGTCCATGTCATCATCATGCTCCTCTGGGGCATTAATGATATGTGCCCATTCCTCAACAGTGGATTGGTACCTCGTACCCTCAGACATCCATGTGATCCTCCCATCTGGATAAAAGTGTGCCGTGGAGTAGAATTGCATGATCAGTTCCTCGTTCCACTTTGTGAGATTCTGCCCAACAAAGTCAGCAACTCCACAAGCATTAAAGCTGTCATATACTCCTGTGTAGTGTTCCTCCTTCTCCCTCATGTAGGTCCAGTCGACCCATCTCATGTCACAGACAATTGGCTTCTTATCTAGCAAAACAGTCTCATAGAAATCCTGCTGCTCCTTGGTGTGAAACCAGTAGTCAACTGCTGTCCTTCTCCTTGAAGCATATGGGTCTGCTTCTCTCCACTTCCTCAGCCCTGAATCTCTCCTGAGCTTCATATCCTCAGCCACAGGATGAGCATCGTTGTGGTCTGGGATTTTGGGCTTTAGCTTTCTCAGGACATTCTCTTCCTCTTCTTCAGCAACAGTCTCAGGCACTGGGGCCTTGTTCTTCTCAGCTGCAGGAATGCTCCTT
The DNA here is from genome assembly GCF_003073215.2 of Triticum urartu. Classification (NCBI taxonomy): domain Eukaryota; kingdom Viridiplantae; phylum Streptophyta; class Magnoliopsida; order Poales; family Poaceae; genus Triticum; species Triticum urartu. Next base: position 374,686,955 of record NC_053022.1, on the reverse strand, counting down.
GTATTCCTCTTTGGTGCAGACTTGGGCTTGGAGGCAGCTTTGGGCTTAGATGCAGTAGCCCCTGATCTTATGGCATCTCCCATTAGCTTGGGTGCCTTGGGTGCTGGTGCAGCTACCTCTTCTTCTTCTTCCTCTTCCATGATGGAAGCTTTGCCAAGCACTCTAGCCACAGTCTTCTTCACCTTTTCCTTTCTTTTCTTGCCCTCAGCTGCAACTGGTTCTATGGGCTTCTCAGTTGACATTCTGGCCTTTGACATTGGCTGCCTGCCTGCTGGCCTTTTGATCTTCAGCCCTGGCTTTGTGCCTTGAGCTGGCTCAACTCTCTTGGAAGTGGCCTCTTCCTCTGCCACATAGTCCTCATCTTCGGAATCTGAAGTCCTCTTCTTCCTTTGTCTCGTGGCAGCCTTTGGCAAATTGCTAGGAGTGCTCCTGCTGCCTTCATCATAAGAGCTGGAGGGACTAGTGCCTTCACTCATGTGCACCTGCTGCTCTGACATATTTTGGCTATCACTTTGATCAGACATGCTGCAAACTGACTGCTGACCCTGTGAATAGTTTATAGAAGAGATAGAGTGGATAAGCATCACAAAATGCAGAGATTTTTGCAAAAGAATGATCCAAAAACTTAGTTTTAGTTTCCCACTGAAATCATCTCGGATCTACCGATTTTCAAACTCGGTGATACCGAAACAGTTTTGGAACCTAAACTAGTGAACTCGGTTGGACCGAGTCACAATACGGTGGCACCGAGACTGCTAGGGTTTCACTGAGTTCCAAAGTCGGTCACACCAATAAGTAATTCTCGGTCAGACCAAGTCTCACTTGTGCAATGGCATAAGCCAAATCGGTGGGACCGAGTTTTTCAACTCGGTGGGTCCGAGATGGTTTCGGCGGAAACCTAACCCTAAAATTTTCGAATCAAAGCTAATCTACGGGCGCATTGACTGGATAGGAGTGTTTCAATCGTGGCAAGAATCATGAAGAACACAATGTGCTAGGAATCAGATTGGAGAATAGCACAAAGATCAAGTCCATACCCTAGTTCGGCGGGGACTTGCTACGGCGCAACGGCGGGGGCAGAATTCCCGTTGACGGCGACGGAGACCAGCTACTGGAGGCGGCTGGCGGCGAGAAGACGATCCGGAGACCACGAAGGCAGAGCATGCTATCGCGCGGGCGAAGAGGTTCGGAGAATTTCCAAAATTTTGCCCGTGACTATATATAGCCCGACCCTGTCGGTGTGACCGAGTGGAACAACTCGGTGGCACCGAGATTCATAACTGTGTGCAGTTACTGAAACTCGGTGTGACCGAAATGTTCAAATCGGTTGCACCGAGATCGAAAACCTAGATCAACTTAATGATCTCGGTACGACCGAAAGTAGGGTATCGGTCAGACCAAGAATCATATAGAGGTTTTGGAAGTTTAAGTCTATGACGAATCGAGGACTCCGAGCGCTCCTCACACAGAGTGGTTCGAATCTGACTTGATCAAATTTTGTGATGCAGCATGAATAGAGTTTGAGACGAGAAAAGCATAGATAGCTAGAGGAGGTTCTTAGGCATTCTTGTCCATCCACTTGGCAGAAGAAGATAAAACCAAACAATCAAAACAACAAGTGGATGTCCTCGAATGAGTAAAATATGCAACCAGCATGCTCACACAATCAGATGGCAAATGAAATATGTGACAAGGCATGCACAACCAATTCTAGCATCTATCAAGCAATTTGCGATGACTAGGTCATCTATATATGAGTATATTGACTTAGGAGTCAAGTGAGAACACTTGATCATAGGTCATACTCATCGTTTAAGCTCAAGTGGGGTTACCACTTTTACATAAAGCATTGTTTTGTTCACATCTTTAGAGTTGCTTTAGCTCAAGTCTTAGAGTAAAGCTCCCCCTAGATGTGATATCCCCCCTAAGAGGGATGAACTAACCTTGGGTTTTGTCGATGATGACTTCATGTAGATATTGAAGATGTGGATGCTCAATGTTGATGTAGATCTCTTGGAGCTATCCATTTGAGTGAATTGCACTTTCAATACCTACATGGGTTAGTCCCACAAGGAACAAACAAGGATATCCATAGACATAGAGTGATGCACACACAAGATGATGTCCATGAAAACTTTTAGGTTACCTTGTCCCTTGTCTTACCAACAAGAGGGTTTGTGACTCCTTGAACTAGTGCAAGATGTGGAAGTTGATTGCACTTGTTCTTGCCAAAATGATAAGAGTGAAGTATGTTGGCGGAGTCACCCTCGAGAACTCTCTAGTTCTTCTTCTTTTGGATCCACACCATCTTGATGGGAATCCTTGGAGTTGTAGTCGTACTTGATGAAGTGGAACTTGAAGTAGTCTTGGGAATCCACTTGACTAAGGTCTTTGGAGCTTCTTCAAATGCATCAATTTCCTCTTGAAGCTTGTCCTTGCCTTTTTGCTTGTAGTCTTGTGGTGGAAGATCATCTTGAGCTTGTGTCCCCTTGAAAGAAGTATCATACTTCTCTTGTTGAGGAATAAACTTTGTCTTGGGGTATTGATCTTCTTCCCACTCAACTCCATTGGCATTGAACTTTCGTTCAACACCAACACCTTGATTCTTCCGGTGCATTCCTTGCTTGCGCACAATTTCCTCGAATTGCTTACTCTCGGCAAGGCTTTTGTACACTCCTTTCTCTATAATTCCCTTTAATAAATTGTTTTCTTGCTCAAGTGTAACTTGGCTAAGAGAATCATTAGTGAAATCAAGAGAACTACTAGAAGGAACAATATTGGATTTAGCATGATCACTGTTACTACTAGAGGAAGAATCTTTCATGTTCTTGTTACTAGACTTGACTTGAGGCATGTAAGTAGATAAGAGTAAACGCTTGGCAATGTAAGAAGAACTTTTCTTATGGAGATCATCATTGATTGCTTTTAAGAACTCATGCTCTTGCTCAAGATTGAGCTTCTCAAAGCGTAATTTCTCATGAGCTCTTAAAAGTTCTCGATGATCTTTGAAGATGGTTTCATGAGCTAACTTAAGAGTGTTTAGTTATTTAGTTAGGGCCTCAATCTTCTCCTTATCATTGTCATTCGTTTTATCTTGATTAGCATGTTTAATTGACATTTCATCATAGTATTCATCACTAGAGTTGTCAATAAGCAAATCATCACCTAACAAGTCATCTTCATCACTATTGAAATCAACATACTCGGGGTGTGTTACCTTAGGACCTTTGGCCATGAAGCATCTTCCAATTCCTTCATTTGGTGAGTCAAATATGTCATAGGAGTTGGTTGACACAAGTGCTAGACCGGCAACACCTTCATCTTGAGTATCTTCGGAGTCGGAGTGATAACTTATTTCAGAGTGGCTGTCGGAGTCGGAGCCGGATACCCATTCACCAACATGAGCTTGATGTCTTTGTCTTGTATAGCTCCTTGATGATTTTTCCTTCCTTTCCGAATCCTTGCTTCTCCGTGAGTATCTTCGTTCATAACGATTATCTCTACTCCTTCTCTCTCTTGGTGGTGATCCTTTGCTTCTTCTTTTTGGAGAATCTTCTCTTCTCTTGTAGGGAGATGTACACTCATTGGATCTTAGCTATTTTAGGAGAGGGGGGGGTGATTAGACTACTTGACCAAATAAAAACTTAACCTTTTCCCAATTTTAGTTCTTGGCAGATTTTAGCTATTTTAGGACAAGTCAAGCAATCATCACACAATTCAAGCAAGCATGCAAAGAGTATATTGGCAGCGGAAAGTAAAGCATGCAACTTGCAAGAATGTAAAGGGAAGGGTTTGGAGATTTCAAACGCAATTGGAGACACGGTTGTTTTTCCCGTGGTTCGGATAGGTGGTGCTATCCTACATCCACGTTGATGGAGACTTCAACCCACGAAGGGTAACGGTTGCGCGAGTCCACACAGGGCTCCACCCAAGGGTAACGGTTGCGCGAGTCCACACAGGGCTCCACCCACGAAGGGTCCACGAAGAAGCAACCACCCACAAAGGGTCCACGAAGAAGCAACCTTGTCTATCCCACCATGGCCATCGCCCACACAGTACTTGCCTCACTAGCGGTAGATCTTCATGAAGTAGGCGATCTCCTTGCCCTTACAAACTCCTTGGTTCAACTCCACAAACTTGTCGGAGGCTCCCAAGTGACACCTAGCCAATCTAGGAGACACCACTCTCCAAGAAGTAACAAATGGTGTGTAGGTAATGAACTCCTTGCCCTTGTGCTTCAAATGATAGTCTCCCCAACGCTCAACTCTCTCTCATAGGAATTGGATTTAGTGGAAAGAAGATTTGAGTGGAAAGCAACTTGGGAAGGCTTAGAGATCAAGATTCATATGGTAGGAATGGAATATCTTGGTCTCAACACATGAGTAGGTGGTTCTCTCTCAGAACATATGAGTTGGAATGGTGTGTGTGTTCTGATGGCTCTCTCCCCGAATGAAGAGGAGGTGGAGGGGTATATATAGCCTCCACACAAAATCCAACCGTTACACAGTTTTCCAATCTCGGTGGGACCGAATCAATAAACTCGGTCGGACCGAAAATGTAAACCTAGTGACCGTTAGAGATTTTCGGTGGGACTGACATGCAACTCGGTAGGACCGATATGGTTAGGGTTTGGGCATAACGTAATCTCGGTGAGACCGATTACACAAACTCGGTGAGACCGAATTTGGTAATTAGCTAACCAGAGAGTTGGTCAGGCAAACTCGGTGGGACCGATTTGCTCTTTCGGTGAGACCGAGTGGAACTCGGTGAGACCGAAAAGTTACAAAGGGGAAACACTGAGTTTACATTGCAATCTCGGTGGGACCGATTCGCTCTTTCGGTGAGACCGAAAAGTTACGAAAGGGAAACAGAGAGTTTGCAACCCCATCTCGGTGAGACCGAGATCCCTATTGGTAGGACCGAATTGCTAGGGTTTGGCAGTGGCTTATGACAAATGAAAACTCGGTGGCGCCGGATAGGAAGAATCGGTAGGACCGAGTTTGGCTTAGGGTTAGGTCATATGTGGATATGGGAAAGTAGTTGAGGGTTTTGGAGCATATCACTAAGCACATGAAGCAAGAGGCTCATTAAGCAACACCTCATCCCTCCTTGATAGTATTGGCTTTTCCTATGGACTCAATGTGATCTTGGATCACTAAAATATAAAATGAAGAGTCTTGAGCTTTTGAGCTTGAGCCAATCCTTTGTCCTTAGCATTTTGAGGGTTCCACTTTCACATCCATACCAAGCCAATCATTGAGCTTTCCTAAAATAATCATCTTGGAATAGCATTAGCTCAATGAGCTATATGTTGTTATGAATTACCAAAACCACCTAGGGATAGTTGCACTTTCAATCTCCCCCCTTTTGGTAATTGATGACAACATATAGATCAAAGCTTCGACAAATGATAATAAGCATGAAATATATCGTCGCTTTGAGAAGTATGTGATAAGTAAGAGCTCCCCCTAAATTTGTGCATATTTAAAATTTGCTTTGGACTGCAAATGCACAAGGAGTTAGAGTCATGGGTAACTCTTCCATGTCACATACATCTTGGTGGAGCGCTTAAAATGATAAGAATGAAATACATGCACTCATCACCAAGAATAGTGAATGATCACATAAGATAGATAAGATAATAGCATTAAGCAAGCATTAAGTGTAGCTTATGATCAAACACATGATCATCAATGTCTCACAAGCATAGTATCTCAAGCACTCAAAAGCAAACAAGTTTGAAAAAAAAACACCAAATAAAGCAAGAGAGAATAGCAACACTCTCTCTCTCGAAGCCTATGATCTATACATCTTCTCCCCCTTTGGCAACAAGTTACCAAAAAGTTCCTAGAAAATGCATAGCACTAGATCGACGCTCAGGCTTGATCTTCTGGTGGTGGTGGAGTCCGGATCACTCCAAGGACGAAGGCTTCGGTAGATGCTGAAGTAGACGTTGGAGTTGGAGCTGAGGTAGATGCTGGAGCTGGTGGAACTGAGGTTGTGGCTGGTGCTGAAGTGGTGGCTCTGGTGTCAGCAACTGGCACGGCAGATGACCTCGGGCCTCGTGGCACTCTGGCAAAGGCATGAGTGGTAGTCCTGCCTCTCCTCTCCTGCATGTCCTCCTGGAGCTGCTCCACTGCAGACTGAACTTCCGTTACTTTGACATCCAAGTCATAGAACTTCTGTTCCATGATTCTCTCTAGGCTCTGCTGATTCTGAGTGAGGGTGGCTAGACTTTGCTCAATCCTCAGCGTGGATGCAATCAAGTAACCAAGCTGCTCTTGTTTAGTCTTCAAGAAGTACTCAGATGCCTCCTCTTGAGTTGGCATCTTGGCAGCTTTCTCCTTCCTTGCCTTCTCCTTCTTTGCAAATGCTTGGGCAGATGACGGTTCATTTTCAGTCATGACAACTTCATTGTCCTCAAAATCTGGACGGATGGGCAGGTGTTCCTTGTCCAATAAATATATGCCCGTGCCCATCTTGGAGTTGATGAGCTCCTGGATCTGAGGGGCATATCCGCAACTCCTCTTCTGGTCTGCTGCAGTCCTCTTGATTGTTTCCACTATGAGGCTCATCACCTTGAACTTCTGAGGTACATCAAATACATGAAGCAGGTTGATAGCATGGCCTCTGATCATCTTGTGATCTCCAGACTTGGGCAATAAGGTGTGCCTTAGTATCCAATTGATCGTAGGCAGACCTGACAGAAGATAATGCACTGAGCCAAACTTGAAAGTATCAAGTGCTTCATTTGGGATCTCCTTGTACATATTGGACATTGAGTTGTAGTCCATCTTCTTCTTGGCATATATGTCCATGTCATCATCATGCTCCTCTGGGGCATTAATGATATGTGCCCATTCCTCAACAGTGGATTGGTACCTCGTACCCTCAGACATCCATGTGATCCTCCCATCTGGATAAAAGTGTGCCGTGGAGTAGAATTGCATGATCAGTTCCTCGTTCCACTTTGTGAGATTCTGCCCAACAAAGTCAGCAACTCCACAAGCATTAAAGCTGTCATATACTCCTGTGTAGTGTTCCTCCTTCTCCCTCATGTAGGTCCAGTCGACCCATCTCATGTCACAGACAATTGGCTTCTTATCTAGCAAAACAGTCTCATAGAAATCCTGCTGCTCCTTGGTGTGAAACCAGTAGTCAACTGCTGTCCTTCTCCTTGAAGCATATGGGTCTGCTTCTCTCCACTTCCTCAGCCCTGAATCTCTCCTGAGCTTCATATCCTCAGCCACAGGATGAGCATCGTTGTGGTCTGGGATTTTGGGCTTTAGCTTTCTCAGGACATTCTCTTCCTCTTCTTCAGCAACAGTCTCAGGCACTGGGGCCTTGTTCTTCTCAGCTGCAGGAATGCTCCTTGTATTCCTCTTTGGTGCAGACTTGGGCTTGGAGGCAGCTTTGGGCTTAGATGCAGTAGCCCCTGATCTTATGGCATCTCCCATTAGCTTGGGTGCCTTGGGTGCTGGTGCAGCTACCTCTTCTTCTTCTTCCTCTTCCATGATGGAAGCTTTGCCAAGCACTCTAGCCACAGTCTTCTTCACCTTTTCCTTTCTTTTCTTGCCCTCAGCTGCAACTGGTTCTATGGGCTTCTCAGTTGACATTCTGGCCTTTGACATTGGCTGCCTGCCTGCTGGCCTTTTGATCTTCAGCCCTGGCTTTGTGCCTTGAGCTGGCTCAACTCTCTTGGAAGTGGCCTCTTCCTCTGCCACATAGTCCTCATCTTCGGAATCTGAAGTCCTCTTCTTCCTTTGTCTCGTGGCAGCCTTTGGCAAATTGCTAGGAGTGCTCCTGCTGCCTTCATCATAAGAGCTGGAGGGACTAGTGCCTTCACTCATGTGCACCTGCTGCTCTGACATATTTTGGCTATCACTTTGATCAGACATGCTGCAAACTGACTGCTGACCCTGTGAATAGTTTATAGAAGAGATAGAGTGGATAAGCATCACAAAATGCAGAGATTTTTGCAAAAGAATGATCCAAAAACTTAGTTTTAGTTTCCCACTGAAATCATCTCGGATCTACCGATTTTCAAACTCGGTGATACCGAAACAGTTTTGGAACCTAAACTAGTGAACTCGGTTGGACCGAGTCACAATACGGTGGCACCGAGACTGCTAGGGTTTCACTGAGTTCCAAAGTCGGTCACACCAATAAGTAATTCTCGGTCAGACCAAGTCTCACTTGTGCAATGGCATAAGCCAAATCGGTGGGACCGAGTTTTTCAACTCGGTGGGTCCGAGATGGTTTCGGCGGAAACCTAACCCTAAAATTTTCGAATCAAAGCTAATCTACGGGCGCATTGACTGGATAGGAGTGTTTCAATCGTGGCAAGAATCATGAAGAACACAATGTGCTAGGAATCAGATTGGAGAATAGCACAAAGATCAAGTCCATACCCTAGTTCGGCGGGGACTTGCTACGGCGCAACGGCGGGGGCAGAATTCCCGTTGACGGCGACGGAGACCAGCTACTGGAGGCGGCTGGCGGCGAGAAGACGATCCGGAGACCACGAAGGCAGAGCATGCTATCGCGCGGGCGAAGAGGTTCGGAGAATTTCCAAAATTTTGCCCGTGACTATATATAGCCCGACCCTGTCGGTGTGACCGAGTGGAACAACTCGGTGGCACCGAGATTCATAACTGTGTGCAGTTACTGAAACTCGGTGTGACCGAAATGTTCAAATCGGTTGCACCGAGATCGAAAACCTAGATCAACTTAATGATCTCGGTACGACCGAAAGTAGGGTATCGGTCAGACCAAGAATCATATAGAGGTTTTGGAAGTTTAAGTCTATGACGAATCGAGGACTCCGAGCGCTCCTCACACAGAGTGGTTCGAATCTGACTTGATCAAATTTTGTGATGCAGCATGAATAGAGTTTGAGACGAGAAAAGCATAGATAGCTAGAGGAGGTTCTTAGGCATTCTTGTCCATCCACTTGGCAGAAGAAGATAAAACCAAACAATCAAAACAACAAGTGGATGTCCTCGAATGAGTAAAATATGCAACCAGCATGCTCACACAATCAGATGGCAAATGAAATATGTGACAAGGCATGCACAACCAATTCTAGCATCTATCAAGCAATTTGCGATGACTAGGTCATCTATATATGAGTATATTGACTTAGGAGTCAAGTGAGAACACTTGATCATAGGTCATACTCATCGTTTAAGCTCAAGTGGGGTTACCACTTTTACATAAAGCATTGTTTTGTTCACATCTTTAGAGTTGCTTTAGCTCAAGTCTTAGAGTAAAGCTCCCCCTAGATGTGATATCCCCCCTAAGAGGGATGAACTAACCTTGGGTTTTGTCGATGATGACTTCATGTAGATATTGAAGATGTGGATGCTCAATGTTGATGTAGATCTCTTGGAGCTATCCATTTGAGTGAATTGCACTTTCAATACCAACATGGGTTAGTCCCACAAGGAACAAACAAGGATATCCATAGACATAGAGTGATGCACACACAAGATGATGTCCATGAAAACTTTTAGGTTACCTTGTCCCTTGTCTTACCAACAAGAGGGTTTGTGACTCCTTGAACTAGTGCAAGATGTGGAAGTTTATTGCACTTGTTCTTGCCAAAATGATAAGAGTGAAGTATGTTGGCGGAGTCACCCTCGAGAACTCTCTAGTTCTTCTTGTTTTGGATCCACACCATCTTGATGGGAATCCTTGGAGTTGTAGTCGTACTTGATGAAGTGGAACTTGAAGTAGTCTTGGGAATCCACTTGACTAAGGTCTTTGGAGCTTCTTCAAATGCATCAATTTCCTCTTGAAGCTTGTCCTTGCCTTTTTGCCTGTAGTCTTGTGGTGGAAGATCATCTTGAGCTTGTGTCCCCTTGAAAGAAGTATCATACTTCTCTTGTTGAGGAATAAA
>NC_053022.1:374663711-374676054 GCF_003073215.2 Triticum urartu | reverse complement strand
CAGCGAAGCTCATACGCATATTGACTCTTTTTTGTTAGACTCCTGCGATATTTAATAGATCCTCTATTCGGCTTTTCTTTCCGAACGCCAAACAGAGCATCAGGGGCTACTGTCTATGCGGTAATATTTTTACATATTTTTTACCTCGAAGCCTGTTAGAAGGCTAGCGCAAGCTTCAGTCAGTCCGCTCTTGATGGACTGAACCTTCTGGATCACCGTACTCATAATAGTACGGTGCCCCTCGTCGATGGAGGCGCCGTCGAGCACCTCCAGCAGATTGTCCGGCACCTAAGGTTGGACGGAGGCCGCCGGCTCAGAAGGCTTGCTCGTCTTGGAAGGAGTTCGCCTACCGTGGTCCGGAACTATGGAAGATTCTGGCGCGGTGTCCGGCACAAAGCCGGACTTGGAGCCCTGGGGGGCCTTATCCCCTTCACTCCTGGAGTCGGGAGGTTGCTTGCGGCTCCTCCAGGACCACCTCCTCCTACCCCGGAGCTTGTCGCAACGCCACTTCGGCATCGTCTGCAATGCGGGGGGAGACAGTGGGCGGAACTGAGTTCACGTCCGATGAGTCCAGGGAGCCGCCCGATGATTTGTTAAATTCGGCCCGGGGCGGGCTGCACAATTACGTTCGGCATTAGGGAAAGTTGTGCAACAAAGGAACATCATGAGTTACTCTGATATCCGAACTTACGATTTCGCCGGACGCTTGGCCCTGTTTGGCCACTCCTCTTCGCCCTCTTCGGCGTCGGGGGAGTAGTCCGGCGGAGGGGTCTTCCTTTTCCTAGACCCCTCGGCCTCCCCCGTTGGGGCGGCCTTCCTCTTCTCTCCTCCCTCCGCTGGGGGGGAGAGTTTTCTTCTTCCTCCTCCTCGTTTTCACGGGAAGAGGGCGTCTCGGACTCGTCGGATGACGAGTCCGACACCACCACGTTACGGGCACTCTTTCGAGTCCCCGTGGTCTTCTTCTTCTTGGCCTTCTTCTCGGCACCACATAAGGCGCCGGAACCAGCAGCTTCACTAGTAGAGCTGGGGCTGGGTCTTCGGGCAGCGGAGCCGGACAGTTAATCGGTCCGGATATCGCCCGCCAAGCCTGTCAAAGGTAAGGGAGTTTAGATCCCGCATAGAGTCAAACTATGAAAGCTTAACATCCTGTAAAAGGTGAAGATAGCTTACCTCGCTAGCGTGACGCTGCGAGCTGTATCCGCGGTCCTCGGAAGCGGATGCGGGAGCCTCGGCGCCCTTGAATAGCACCTTCCAGGCATCTTCGTACGTCGTGTCGAAGAGCCTGCTAAGGGTTTGGTGCTGCGCCGGGTCGAACTCCCACAGATTAAAATCCCGTTGTTGGCACGGGAGGATCCGGCGGACGAGCATAACCTGGATTACATTAACAAGCCGGATTGGCTTGTTCACCAGGGACTGGATGCATGTTTGCAATCCGGTCACCTCTTTTTCGTCACCCCACGACAGGCCCGTCTCTTTCCAGGACATAAGCCGCGTGGGGGGTCCGGATCGGAACTCGGGGGCTGCGATCCATTTCGGATCGCGTGGCTCGGTGATGTAAAACCACCCGGATTGCCACCCCTTTAGGGTCTCCACAAAAGAGCCCTCGAACCATAGGACGTTGGCCATCTTGCCCGCCATGGCGCCTCCGCACTCCGCCTGGCTGCCGCGCACCACCTTGGGCTTGACGTTGAAGGTCTTGAGCCAGAGGCCGAAATGAGGGCGGACGCGGAGGAAAGCCTCGCACACGACGATAAACGCCGAGATGTTGAGGATGAAGTTCGGGGCCAGATCGTGGAAATCCAGGCCGTAGTAGAACATGAGCCCCCGGACAAATGGGTGGAGTGGAAAACCCAGTCACGGAGGAAGTGGGGAAGAAATACTACCCTCTCATGGGGCCTTGGGGTGGGGAGAAGCTGCCCCTTTTCGGGAAGCCGGTGCGCGATGTCCTTAGACAGGTATCCGGCCTTCCTTAGCTTCTTGACTTGGCCCTCCGTAGCGGAGGAGACCATCCACTTGCCTCCCGCTCCGGACATTGCTGGAGAAGGTTGAGGTGGGAAGTGCGGGCTTGGGCGCTGGAGCTCGAGTGCGCAGGAGATGGATAGGCAAAGGAGGAAGAAGGCGTAGGTAAAAAGGTGGATCCTTATCCCCTTATATGGGCGGATGCGTTGTGCCTCTCCACCTGCCTAGTAAAACTCGCTTGCCTCCCAAGCGCCGTGATAAGTGGCGTGGTTGGATTACCCACGTCCGTATTGATGAGAATCCCATAAAAGGGGGGTACACGATCTCTGCTTTGACAAGACGTGCCAAGGAAACCGCCTCGCAAAACACGCTGGGGTGGAAAAGTGAAAACGATTCGAGTGAAGGACTTGGCTGTAGTGTGATGACGCACTGCGGAATACGTCAGCAGATTTGATTTGTGTTAATATTATTCTCTCTATGGCAATATGTGGAAGCTTATTTTGCAGAGCCGGACACTACTCTTGGTGTTTACAATCTTCTATGAAGGACTTGGAGGAGGAACCCGCCTTGCAATGCCGAAGACAATTTGCGCGCCGGACTCGTCGTCATTGAAAGCCTGGTTCAGGGGCTACTGAGGGAGTCCTGGATTAGGGGGTGTTCGGGTAGCCGGACTATACCTTCAGCCGGACTCCTGGACTATGAAGATACAAGATTGAAGACTTCGTCCCGTGTCCGGATGGGACTTTCCTTGGCGTGGAAGGCAAGCTTGGCGATGCGGATATTCAAGATCTCCTACCATTGTAACCGACTCTATGTAACCCTAATCCTATCCGGTGTCTATATAAACCGGAGGGTTGTAATCCGTAGGCAATCAACTCCATGCACAACAATCATACCAGAGGCTAGCTTCTAGGGTTTAGCCTCCCTGATCTCGTGGTAGATCTACTCTTGTACTACCCATATCATCAATATTAATCAAGCAGGACGTAGGGTTTTACCTCCATCAAGAGGGCCCGAACCTGGGTAAAACATCGTGTTCCCTGCCTCCTATTACCATCCGGCCTAGACGCACAGTTCGGGACCCACTACCCGAGATCCGCCGGTTTTGACACCGACACCAACCATAGCATTAAGATATATTGGTCCCCCTTCAATCCCGTATGCATCAATTTCTATGCTAGGTTGAAGCTTCTGTCACTCTTGCCCTCCAATACATAGTCCTATCAACATACAACTAACCCTATGGTGTGATCCACGCGCGCGCTCATATGATGGGCACCAAAGGACAGCAACATAACCACAAGCAAATTAAATCAATCATAGCAATTCATCAACCACCGATAGGACAACGAAAATCTACTCAGACATCATAGGATGGCAACACATCATTGGATAATAATATGAAGCATAAAGCACCATGTTCAAGTAGAGGGTACAGTGGGTTGCGGGAGAGTGGACCGCTGTAGATAGAGGGGGGAAGGTGATGGAGATGTTGGTGAAGATGGCGGAGGTGTTGGTGGAGATCGCGGTGATGATGATGATGGCCACGGCGGCGTTCCGGCACCACCGGAGGAGAGGGGAGAGGGGGCCCCTTCTTCCTCTTCTTCCTTAACCTCCTTCCTAGATGGGAGAAGGGTTTCCCCTCTGGTCCTTGGCCTCCATGGCATGGGAGGTGTTGGGGATATCACTACTGGGCGTGAACCGGCCTATCTGGGCCGGATTAACTTCGTTAGTAGTTAAGTATGTTAAAGCCCAAGAAGGCAGATGAGGGGCTCAAGGCCCATAGTCGGTTCAAGGCCTGTAGCCGTAAACCGGCGTTGGTATTTAACTTGTATTGTAAGTTAGGAATAAGTAGAGACCAAACCGGACACATCTATGAGCCGGTATTGGGACTCTGTGAACCGACGGGCGTCACCCGTGTATATAAGGGGACGACCCGGCGGCGGTTCAAGGACAACAGACAACAACTCGAGACATAGGCGAAGCTTGTTTGCTCCCTAGTCATCGAAACCCCATCAATTCCATCACAACTAGACGTAGGCTTTTACCTTCATCGAAGGGGCCGAACTAGTATAAACTCTCTTGCGTCCCTGTGTCCGCTTTAACCCCTTCAAGCTAACCCGTCGCGATGGCTCACGACTAAGTCCTTTCTCTAGGACATCTGCCGTGACAAAACCACGACAGTTGGCGCCCACCGTGGGGCTATCGCACGATGGTTTCAAGTTCTTGGAGGGCCGCTTTGAAGGACTCGAGGGCTACGCCGTAGGCCGGATGACTAAGAGTCGTCGCGGCAAGCTTTACATCGACGATGCAGGCTGGGGCCCCGAGGCCGGCTCAGTTGAGTACGGGTACCGGGTCCCCTTTGGTGGCATACACGTTTTCATCGGCAAGATCGGAGAACCGGGCCCTGAGCCGGATATCTGCACCGACCTCGTCGAAACGGCTCAGCGTGCGCGATCTGCCCGGGTTAAACCGGCCATGAAGCGTGCCTTCGTGGGAGTCATCCATGGAGGAGGTCATGAGGATGGATCGGATGGCGGCGAGACCGTCGTTTATTCCGGCGATGAGTCATCAACCGGAGAAACCGAATCTCTATATCAGCTGCAAGATGGCCGGATTGGGGGCTGTTCCGATGGCGACAGTATTCCGGACCCCTCTGATCTACCCAACCGAGTTGGAATATTCATGGCCGGCACACAAGCAGCGCTTCATTCTTCGACCGCTGCGCCAATAACCTCCAGTTCAGTAGCGGCGACAGCTGCCGGGGCAGGAAGCTCTGTACGCCCGCCGGCTCAAGTTCTATCAGATCTATTTGACGCATTGGCTGTGCTTATGGCGGAAGCTAACCCGGCGGATCAGGACGTCCACAACGCGGAGATTGCAAAGGTAAAGGAACAGATCACCAGGCCAAGGCGGATCTGGCAGCTGAGATACTAGGATGGCCACAGAGCGGGCCGCTCTAGACGCACAAGCTTACAGGCTCATGTTGGACCAGAACGCGTCGCATGAAGTCATGAGGAGGAAGTACCGATCCCGTTTGCCTCTAGTTTTCGAGGCCAGAGACCTTTTCAACTCCCCAGGAGTAGGGACCAGTAATCCGCTGGAGGGAAACCGGGCGGAAGCTCCTGGGACCGGTGCGCCGGTTCAGCCTCATCGGATTGATCCGCCTCGTCAAAACACCGTTATACCTCAGGCTGTTTTAACACCTCCGGGTCACTACTCCAACCCAATGGACAATCTCATCGCAACTGCTGCACGGCTGGAGGCCATTCCAATTGAAGGTGACTCACCGGCAGGCGTAGAGACGCGACGGGTCAAGGAGCTTCTTAGGACAGCTTTGGTCCAACAGGAAGCATACTCGTACAGCCGCGACCGGATCCACTCGACCCCTCCAAGCCGGAGCTATAAGCAGGCGTATGGAGGAACCGGCAGTGTCAAGTAATGAACGACGTGGAGCACCCCGCGGCAACAACCCGGCGGGTGGTGCTGATAACGCTCAGGAAGTGGTGGACCGGGCCCGAGCACGCAGGGAGGCCGAGTTAGCCGCACAATATCAGGCTCGGCAGCTTACGCCGGTTCGTCCAACTATTTCGTCGAACCCGGTGTTACTTCTAGTTCTTTGGGGGTGCCTTGCCTTGTCCCCGCTTTACGCAATGTGCGCCTGCCCAAGGATTTCAAGGGCCCGCGCAAGGTACCAAATTACACGGCGGATCAACCCCCAGAGACATGGGTGGAGAGCTATGAGATGGCCATGGAGATGCTGGATGTGGATGATGCGGCATGTGCGAAATACTTCACCATGATGCTTGAAGGAACGGCCCGCACTTGGTTAAAAAGCTTACCGGCCAATTCTATCAGTTCATGGGCCCAATTACGAGCCCGGTTTATCAGTAATTTCAAGGATACATGTAAGCAGCCTATGTCGATAGTGGACTTAGCTGCCTGTGTCCAGGAGGAAGGAGAATCAACGACTCATTGGGTGCGCCGGGTCTCACAAGTGTTGCATTCATCAGACCGCATCAACGCTGACACCGCAGTCTTAACCCTAGAAGGCAACTGCCGGTTTGGGCCCCTAAAGCTGAAGTTGGGACGGATGAAGCGCCATTGCACTGACATGGGGACCCTCATGGCTGCTTTGGTAAAGTATGCTGATTCTGATAGTACCAAGGATCCCGAATCTGATGATGACAAGGCAGGGAAGGGAAAGAGGAACAGCAACTCCAAAGGTCAGCAGCATCACTGGGCAGGCAATGGTGGTGGAGGCAAGCGTAAAGCGGATGGTAACATGGACTTTGTGGCTAATACCAACGCGCAGGACAATGGCCAGCGACGCAAGGGTAAACCGAAAAATCGCAGTGGGGCACCCAACCCTAACCCGGACCGCCTAAATTATCTACTGAGCCAGCCCTGTCCAAGACATGGGACGAAGGAGGTGCCAGCAAACCACCTTTGGAAGGATTGCTTCATTATGCAGGAGTTCAAGAATTCTAATGCTTTCCGGTATGATCACGGCTCCGGCGGTGGCTCAGGATCCGGGCCGGGTTACGGTGGAGGAAATTCCGGTTCAGGATTTAATGGTAATCCGGGCGGACATAATCAAAATAATCAGAACAACCAGGGTGGTTACAACCAGCAGCAGCAACAGTCAGGTTACCAGAGCAACCCAAAGCAGTTGAATAGTGGGCAGTACCATGTCTTCACCACTAGCTTGGACAAGCGAGACCGGAAGGTTCAGAGGCGGGCAGTCAACTCTGTTGAACCGGCCGTGCCCCGTTATCTACGCTGGTCTGAACAGCCAATCATATGGAGCAGAGAGGATCACCCTCCCCAGGTTGATAATCCGGGTCAGTTGGCTCTGGTGGTGGCGCCTCAGGTGGGAGGTTACAAGTTCACCAAAGTGCTCATGGATGGAGGGAGCAGCATTAATATCTTGTACTATGAGACCTTCCGTCGTATGGGACTAACAGATAAAAATCTCAAACCGTCTAATACGGTGTTCCACGGTGTAGTACCTGGCAAGTCAGCATATCCTGTTGGTAAGATAGCTCTGGAAGTGGCCTTTGGAGATGATCATGATTCCAGGTCGGAGACATTGACGTTTGAAGTGGTGAAAATCCAAAGTCCATATCACGCCCTGTTTGGGCGACCGGCCTACGCCAAGTTTATGGCACGGCCCTGTTATGTGTATTTGCAGCTCAAGATGCCGGGTCACAAGGGGACAATAACGGTTCACGGAAGCCGTAAAATCGCTTTGGAGTGCGAGGAAGGAGATGCGGCCTACGCAGAGTCGGTTTGTGCCACCGAGGAGCTGAAGTATTATAAGGACAATGTTGATCCGGCGGACATGACTCCATTAAAGAAGCCAACTACGGAGCATGATCCGGCCCTGAAGTTCAAATCGGCAGCAGAAACTAAGCTTGTTGACTTCGTACCTGGCGATTCGTCCAAGCAGTTCAGCATCAGTGCCAACTTGGATCCGAAATAGGAAAGCGCGCTCATCGAGTTCATCCGTGAGAATCGGGACATTTTTGCATGGAAGCCCTCTGACATGCCAGGTGTACCGAGGCAACTCGCTGAGCACACCCTTAATGTGGATCCTAAATACAAACCGGTGAAACAGTTCCTCCGCCGGTTTAACGAAGAAAGACGCAAGGCGATTGGAGAAGAGGTAGCCAGGCTCTTAGCAGCTGGCTTTATTGTTGAAGTTTTTCACCCTGAGTGGCTTGCCAATCCGGTGCTGGTCCTTAAGAAAAACGGCACCTGGCGCATGTGTGTGGATTACACAGATCTTAATAAGGCTTGTCCAGCAGATCCTTTTGCCCTCCCCCGTATTGATCAAATATTGATGCTACGGCGGGTTGTGAGCGTTTAAGTTTTTTGGATGCATATTCTGGCTATCATCAGATCAAAATGGCAGTTAAGGACCAGGAGAAGACGGCATTCATAACTCCCTTTGGAGCCTTCTGCTATGTGTCTATGCCCTTTGGGCTCAAAAGTGCCCAGGCAACTTATCAACGGTGTGTACAAAATTGTCTTCACAAGCAGATTGGCCGTAATGTACATGCTTACGTGGATGATATCGTGGTTAAGTCCAGGGAGAAGGAGACTCTGGTTGACGATTTGAAGGAAACCTTTGATAACCTAAGGACGTACAAGATGATGCTTAATCCGGACAAGTGTGTCTTTGGTGTACCGGCGGGCAAGTTATTGGGTTTTCTGGTGTCCAACAGGGGAATTGAGGCTAATCCGGAGAAGATCACAGCCATCACCTCCCTGGCTAAACCGAAGTGTATCAATGATGTTCAACGCCTGGCAGGCCGGATTGCCGCGTTAAGCCGGTTTATCAGCCGCCTTGGTGAGAAGGCGATCCCTTTGTATCAGATGTTGAAGAAGACGGATCAGTTCGTCTGGAGTTCTGCTGCTGATGAAGCATTTGAGGACTTAAAGCGGCAATTGGCCAATCCGCCTGTGCTCGCCGCTCCCATTGACAAGGAGCCGTTACTGCTATATGTTGCTGCTAATGCTCGTGCGGTCAGCGTGGCTATTGTGGTGAGCGAAAGGAGGCAGGTAAGGAGCATCCGGTTCAACGTCCGGTCTATTATATCAGCGAGGTACTCATTGAGTCCAAGCAAAGGTATCCGCATTGGCAGAAGCTGGTGTACGGAGTTTTTATGGCAAGCCGGAAGCTTAAGCAATACTTCCAAGGGCACCCAATTACGGTGGTCAGTTCTGCTCCTTTGGGGGATATCATCCAGAACCGGGAAGCGACTGGCCGGATTGCCAAGTGGGCTATAGAGCTTGGGCCGCACGGATTGAAGTATGTGCCTCGGACGGTGGTGAAGTCTCAAGCACTGGTTGATTTCATCAATGATTGGACGGAAATGCAAGCACCTGAGGAAAAGCCGGATCACACATATTGGACCATCCATTTTGACGGATCCAGGCAATTGGAAGGCTCGGGGGCTGGAGTCGTATTAACTTCCCCACGAGGTGATAAGTTTTGTTACGTTCTCCGCTTAATGTTTCCCTTGTACTAACAATGCAGCTGAGTATGAAGCCTTGCTCCATGGTCTCCGGATGGCTAAGGAGATGAACCTAAGTCGAGTTAAGTGCTTCGGTGACTCGGACCTCGTGGCTCAACAAGTGTCTGGCACTTGGGACTCCAAGGACCCACTCATGGCAGCATATCTCGTGAGGTGGATATTGTTGCAGGTCACTTTTAAAGGCTATCAGGTGGACCACGTGGACCGACGGAAGAATGAAGCGGCGGACGCTTTAAGCCGGCTGGGCTCTCAGCGCAAACCGGTCCCGCCCAATGTTTTTCTGGATGTGCTGCACAACCCGTCGGTCAAGCTCCCTGGTGAAGCGGATTTGGCTATTCCTGATCCGGAGGCTCAATTGGTGGCAGCTCTTCATGTCATTCCGGATTGGACGCTTCCTTACCTGGCGTACATGAACCGGGGCGAGTTACCAGAGGATGAGATCTGGCCCGACAGATAATCCGGCGGTCCAAGTCCATGACTATTGTCAATGGCGAGTTGCATCATTGCAGTATATCAGGGGCGTTTCAACGCTGTGTGTCTCCTGAAGAAGGCTGTGAAATTTTGCGTGAGATCCACGAAGGAGATTGTGGTCACCACGCCGGTTCAAAATCTTTGGTAGCTAAAGCGTTTCGCCATGGCTTCTATTGGTTAACTGCTCATGCTGATGCGGAGGATCTGGTCAGACGATGTGACGGTTGCCAAAAGTTTTCAAGACGTGCTCATGTGCCGGCTCAAGAATTGAGAATGATTCCAATTACTTGGCCGTTTGCGACTTGGGGGCTGGATATGGTTGGGCCTTTCAAAAGGTCCAAAGATAAGAAGACCCACCTCCTGGTGGCGGTTGACAAGTTCACAAAGTGGGTGGAGGCAGAACCGGTTAGCAAGTGTGATGCGGCCACGGCGGTTCAGTTTATCAAAAAAGTGATTTTCCGGTTTGGCTTTCCACACAGTATCATCACAGATAATGGTACCAATTTGTCAAGGGTGCCATGAAGGAGTTCTGCGAACGGGAGCACATCCGGTCTTGACGTTTCATCAGTGGCACATCCACAGTCCAATGGTCAAGCAGAAAGAGCTAATCAAGAGATCTTGAGAGGCATCAAGCCCCGGCTCATGGTTCCTTTGCAGAGAACGCCGGGTTGTTGGGTAGAAGAATTACCATCTGTGTTATGGAGCATCAATACAACACCCAACAGATCAACAGGATACACACCTCTTCATGGTTTATGGAGCGGAGGCGGTTCTCCCCAGTGATATCCGTCATGATTCACCTCGTGTGACGGCTTATGTTGAAGCGGACAATGAGACAGCACGGCAAGATGCTTTGGACCGGTTGGATGAAGAGCGTGACATAGCAGCCGCCCGATCGGCGATTTACCAACAGGATCTTCGTCGTTATCACAGTCGCCGAGTCAGAACCAGAACCTTTCAGGAAGGAGATTTGGTGCTTCGGCTCATCCAAGATCAGACTGATATGCATAAGCTATCCCCACCTTGGGAGGGGCCTTTCGTGGTCAGCAAGAATCTGCACAACGGGTCATACTATCTGATCGATATTCGAGAGCATAAAGACTCACGTACATCAGAGGAGGAGACCAACAGGCCGTGGAACATAGCTCATCTTCGGCCTTACTATACCTGAGCCATTGGCTCTACTTATGTACATATTACGATGATGTATATATTATGATTAAATATAATAAACCGGAACCTCAGCTAAAGCGGGGTATCTGTTCTTTTACATCATGTGTGGTTACACGGAGTTGTTCTAAAGCGGCCTCCGGTTTACCCCTTGAGTTAGCTTTTCAAAAGCATCATGTTATATCACTTGGGGGCTTGGTCGTGTCCGAACCAATGCAATACCTCTTGATAGGCGAGAGCCACCAGATCACTTGGGGACTTGGTCACGTCTGAACCAGTCATGCCTCTTGATCGGCCTAAGGCCACAGAATCACTTGGGGGCTTGGTCGAACCCGAACCATTGCCATGCCACTTGATCGGCATAAATGCCACGGTTTCATTTGGGGACCTGGCTGACTTGAACCATAGCTACACCTATCGGGAGCTTGGTCGTGTCCGACCATGGTAACGCCATCTGATCAGCTCAAATAAGCCTCTTTTTGCAAACGGTTTTGTCATTGCCTTTGCTTCACATTTTTCTTTGAAAGATATTTCTTTCTTTTTATTGCGTTTTTTAAACCGACAAAGTTTTAAGCCGGTTCAAACTGTCAATTGACGGAACACGGTCCATTTTAATCCGGAGACTATTTGCTCGGTTTGATTTTTTGTTAACATCCTATTACGGAGTAACACGGTGTTTATTATAACCCGGCACGGTTTACATGGTAAACCGGCATCATATATATACAGGAGCTGCTATCTCCTCCAACAGTGTGGGTTTATAAAACTCCGCTTCAAGATTGGCCAAGCCAACTTCACGTCCAACGATGGCAGGTATTATGTATCTACAAAATTTGGTCATATACTTAAAAATTTCGGATGTTTTGATTTCATGTATGCAGACATCATATTCCGCCTGACGGTACAACCGCGGTGGCACTTTAAGATTTTTTATTGCAGAAAGTACTTTGGAAAGTTCATCACCCAAAGGAAGAGCAAGTTGCAGTAATTATGCACGAAGGCATATCAACATCAAAAGTATCAGCTAGCCTATTACAAGGCAACACGGTGCCCACAATAAGATCATTGTTTTTCGCAAGGAGAAGCAGTTTTAAACCGGCTTCCGGTTCAAGCTTGGTCACCAGCCTGGCCTGATGGTTGTGGGTCATCCCGGCCGCTTCAGCTTCAGTTTCTCTACCCAGCGGCTGGAAATCAACAGTTGTCCAGTCGATTCCCATTAATGCTTGAAAAGACAGCTTCATCATGGATCAGCAACGACGGGTCAATATCGGGAGCGTAAGTATGCTTACGGATTGGAGGGATAAGATTTTCCGCTTCATGAATTGGTGCAGCTACTCGCTTGTTTTGATTGTCATATTGGGCTTGATAATGAGACAAGTCTGCTTCTTCAGCCAATTGACAAGCTAGCGGACGCACCTCCCGGTTTATTGCTCGCAGATCCGCTTCACTAAACTCTGACCCGTCTTCCTTCAAGCTGGGATAGCCCTGAGCCGCTTCAATAGGATCAAAATCCGGCACCCAAGCTTTTGCCCGGATTAAGGCATTGATCGCACCGGTTCGAGCAGCAGATTTCTTCAGCTCTTCAACCCGGGCAGGAAGCACCGACAGTTTCATCAGAGTGTCCTGAATCAAAGTGGGCGCCGGTTTGTTGTGGGATGCAGTACAGATGATCCGCTGTGCACCAGTGTACAGTTGTTCGA
>NC_053022.1:374636646-374662711 GCF_003073215.2 Triticum urartu | reverse complement strand
ATCAATCTTGGAACCACTTCCAACACACATCGTCACTTCACCCTTAACTAGTCTATGTTCATTCTGCAACTCCCGTTTCGAGTTACTACTCTTAGCAACTGAACCAGTATCAAATACCGAGGGGTTGCTACGAACACTAGTAAAATACACATCAATAATCTGTATATCAAATATACCTTTGTTCACTTTGCCATCCTTCTTATCCGCCAAATACTTGGGGCAGTTCCGCTTCCAGTGACCAGTCCCTTTGCAGTAGAAGCACTTAGTCTCAGGCTTAGGACCAGACTTGGGCTTCTTCACTTGAGCAGCAACTTGCTTCGTTCTTCTTGAAGTTCCCCTTCTTCCCTTTGCCCTTTTCTTGAAACTAGTGG
Organism: Triticum urartu; assembly: GCF_003073215.2. Taxonomy (NCBI): domain Eukaryota; kingdom Viridiplantae; phylum Streptophyta; class Magnoliopsida; order Poales; family Poaceae; genus Triticum; species Triticum urartu. The sequence continues at coordinate 374,662,340 of NC_053022.1, read as the reverse complement.
TCTTGTCTACCATCAACACTTGATATTTTTCTTGATTTCTACCTTCGTCGATTTCAGCATTACGAAGAGCTTGGGAATCGTTTCCGTTATCCCTTGCATATCATAGTTCATCACGAAGTTCTACTAACTTGGTGATGGTGACTAGAGAATTCTGTCAATCACTATTTTATCTGGAAGATTAACTCCCACTTGATTCAAGCGATTGTAGTACCCAGACAATCTGAGCACATGCTCACTGCTTGAGCTATTCTCCTCCATCTTTTAGCTATAGAACTTGTTGGAGACTTCATATCTCTCAACTCGGGTATTTGCTTGAAATATTAACTTCAACTCCTGGAACATCTCATATGGTCCATGACGTTCAAAACGTCTTTGAAGTCCCGATTCTAAGCCGTTTAAGCATGGTGCACTAAACTATCAAGTAGTCATCATATTGAGCTAGCCAAATGTTCATAACATCTGCATCTGCTCCTGCAATAGGTTTGTCACCTAGCGGTGCATCAAAGACATAATTCTTCTGTGCAGCAATGAGGATAAACCTCAGATCACGGATCCAATCCGCATCATTGCTACTAACATCTTTCAACTTAGTTTTCTCTAGGAACATATCAAAAATAAAACAGGGGAGCTAAACGCGAGCTATTGATCTACAACATAGATATGCTAATACTACCAGGACTAAGTTCATGATAAATTAAGTTATTAATCATATTACTTAAGAACTCACACTTAGACAGACATCCCTCTAATCATCTAAGTGATCACGTGATCCATATCAACTAAACCATGTCCGATCATCACGTGAGATGGAGTAGTTTCAATGGTGAACATCACTATGTTGATCATATCTACTATATGATTCACGCTCGACCTTTCGGTCTCCGTGTTCCGAGGCCATATCTGTTATATGCTAGGCTTGCCAAGTTTAACCTGAGTATTCCGCGTGTGCAACTGTTTTGCACCCGTTGTATTTCAACGTAGAGCCTATCACACCCAATCATCACGTGGTGTCTCAGCACGAAGAACTTTGCAACGATGCATACTCAGGGAGAACACTTGTACCTTGATAATTAGTGAGAGATCATCTTATAAAGCTACCGTCGAACTAAGCAAAATAAGATGTATAAAAGATAAACATCACATGCAATCAAAATATGTGACATGATATGACCATCATCATCTTGTACGTTGTGATCTCCATCTCCGAAGCACCGTCATGATCACCATCGTCACCGGCGTGACACCTTGATCTCCATCGTAGCATCTGTCGTCTCGCCAATCTTATGCTTCCACGACTATCGCTACCGCTTAGTGATAAAGTAAAGCATTACAGCGCGATTGCATTGCATACAATAAAGCGACAACCATATGGCTCCTGCCAGTTGCCGATAACTCGGTTACAAAACATGATCATCTCATACAATAAAATTAGCATCATGTCTTGACCATATCACATCACAACATGCCCTGCAAAAACAAGTTAGACGTCCTCTACTTTGTTGTTGCAAGTTTTACGTGGCTGCTACGGGCTTAGCAAGAACCGTTCTTACCTACGCATCAAAACCACAACGATAGTTTGTCAAGTTGGTGCTGTTTTAACCTTCGCAAGGACCGGGCGTAGCCACACTCGGTTCAACTAAAGTTGGAGAAACTGACACCCGCCAGCCACCTGTGTGCAAAGCACGTCGGTAGAACCAGTCTCGCGTAAGCGTACGCGTAATGTCGGTCCGGGCCGCTTCATCCAACAATACCGCCGAACCAAAGTATGACATGCTGGTAAGCAGTATGACTTATATCGCCCACAACTCACTTGTGTTCTACTCGTGCATAACATCAACGCATAAAACCTGGCTCGGATGCCACTGTTGGGGAACGTAGTAATTTCAAAAAATTCCTACGCACACGCAAGATCATGGTGATGCATAGCAATGAGAGGGGAGAGTGTTGTCTACGTACCCTCGTAGACGACGGAAGCGGAAGCGTTAGCACAACGCGGTTGATGTAGTCGTACGTCTTCATGGCCCGACCGATCAAGCACCGAAACTACGGCACCTCCGAGTTCTAGCACACGTTCAGCTCGATGACGATCCCCGGACTCCGATCCAGCAAAGTGTCGGGGAAGAGTTCCGTCAGCACGACGGCGTGGTGACGATCTTGATGTTCTACCGTCGCAGGGCTTCGCCTAAGCACCGCTACAATATTATCGAGGATTATGGTGGAGGGGGGCACCGCACACGGCTAAGAGAACGATCACGAAGATCAACTTGTGTGTCTAGAGGTGCCCCCTGCCCCTGTATATAAAGGAGCAAGGGGGAGAGGCCGGCCGGCCCTTGGGCGCGCCAAGGAGGGGGGAGTCCTCCTCCTAGTAGGAGTAGGACTCCCCTTTCCTAGTCCAACTAGGAAGAGAGAAGGGGGAAGGAACGAGAGGGAGAGGGAGAGGGGAAGAGGGGCCGCGCCCCTTCCCCTAGTCCAATTCGGACTCCCCATGGGAGGGGCGCGCCACCTCCCGGGCTGCTGCCTTCTCTCTCCCCTCAGGCCCACTAAGGCCCAATACTTCCCCGGGGGGTTCCGGTAACCCTTCCGGCACTCGGTTTTCTCCGAAATCATCCGAAACATTTGCGGTGTCCGAATATAGCCGTCCCAATATATCGTCTTTTATGTCCTCGACCATTTTGAGACTCCTCGTCTGTCCGCGATCACATCCGGGACTCCGAACTTCGGTACATCAAACTCATAATATACTGTCATCGAAACCTTAAGCGTGCGGACCCTACGGGTTCGAGAACAATGTTGACATGACTGAGACACGTCTCCGGTCAATAACCAATAGCGGAACCTGGATGCTCATATTGGCTCCTACATATTCTACGAAGATCTTTTATTGGTCAGACCGCATAACAACATACGTTGTTCCCTTTGTCATCGGTATGTTACTTGCCCGAGATTCGATCGTTGGTATCTCAATACCTAGTTCAATCTCGTTACCGGCAAGTCTCTTTATTCGTTTCTAATACATCATCTCGCAACTAACTCATTAGTTGCAATGCTTGCAAGGCTTATGTGATGTGCATTACCGAGAGGGCCCAGAGATACCTCTCCGACAATCGGAGTGACAAATCCTAATCTCGAAATACAGCCAACCCAACATGTACCTTTGGAGACACCTGTAGAGCACCTTTATAATCACCCAGTTACGTTGTGACGTTTGGTAGCACACAAAGTGTTCCTCCGGTAAACGGGAGTTGCATAATCTCATAGTCATAGGAACATGTATAAGTCATGAAGAAAGCAATAGCAACAAACTAAACGATCAAGTGCTAAGCTAACGGAATGGCTCACGTGTCAATACATTCATTCAGTTTGTTCTTTGTTGTTTCTACTCCTCTGGACTGGTGTTGGGTTCCCATACGTTATCTACCATTGGAGAGTAAGCTTCGTGTAAGGTGTTCAACCATTATAGGCTGCATTATTCCATCATGCCTTACTCCATCTAGTGATGTGTCCCGTTAATGTCGGTAATATGATCAACTACATGTCCACTCGCAATGGCTAGGCTTACAACACATTGAACTCAGTAATCAATCTCAGCTAGTCAAGTATTGAGGATCATCTCACTCGCATATGAGCACTCTCTGTCTCCCACCAAATGTCTATAGTATTACACAAATAAACACTGTACTTCAATGGTGTCGTATCATCAACTGAGTTACAATGCATGAATGGTACTAAACATCTTATCTCATAGAAAGATTAGTAATAATTACAATCAATATCCAATATATATTATTGCACTCTGAGGCGATATGTTCCGTTTGCAATCTGGCGCCGTGCGTGAGATCTGGCCACAGCCAGCCGCCAGTGTGTGATATACCCTCGCAGCGCATGTTTTTCTAGTTGTCGCAGGAGAAATTAATAATAATCTGCGTTGCGTAAACATCGAGAAAGAGCTCTGCTCAGTCGTCACACGCTCACCCGGAATTACACAAACTTACCTGACTCCTGTTAGCTGCAGTCTTGGTTTTATGTTAGCCTGACATGAGATGTCTTTTGACAAAATGGTGTCATGGGAACCATGGAATGTCATGTGAAACCAGGAGAAGCAATTTCATTTAGAGGTTTGCACTGCTTCATCAACCTCTCTTCATCCCTTATAGTAATATAATAAGAGCACTATGCGCTTACTATGAAGGCTCAATGGTACTCTGGTGCTCAAGATACACAGCCGAGTTCTCGAGTATCTCTCTTCCCATAGCTAATATACTTCATCTCCCTCTGCTCCGCCCGCACTTCGCTCTCCGCCCCGGCATGACGGAAGTCGCGTCTACGCCGCAGCCCGCTCTCGCTCGGTGCAGGCAATTGCTCTCTCTTCGAAAATTCGGAACAAGTCGCTTCGTCCGTCATTCCACATATCGCTCCACCACTTAATGAATCACTGCGAGATTGCACAACTCTGCCGTGAGCCTGAACTCCTCTAAACGGCTTCCCATTGCCACGCCTCCTGTCACCTCTGCCCTCGCCCTTGTGCCTCACTTTACCAAACTGTATTAGTCGGCCCAGCCTCCGCGCAGTCAATTACACGCGATTCTGTCTCACTCCTCGGAGGAGAGGTCACTCGCCCTCCGGATACGCTGTGGCCACCCACTACTAGCTGCCCCACCAAATGGTCATCGCGCTCTCTCAAGGTTCTCCATTCGCCGCCAGCGGCCGGCGATCGGGACGGAGGGCACCTGACGAACCCACAAGAGGACTGCGCCTATCCATTTGCTTCTCGCGCTGATTCGGCCTGGCCTCCGATCCAGCGCTGAACGCGCGAGAGATCGAGCGCACCCAGAATACCCACCATTTGAAAGATGAACATGGTAAGTTCGACTTACATATCCCCACATGGTGCCCAAACTCTCCCCCTCCCTCCCGGCCCATGTACTCATCTGGTGTGCATTGCACCTATGACTCATCTGGCGCGACGCCGTGATCGCCAATCATTAATAGTGGGAACAGGTGGTGGATTGGTCAGCAAGAGAACCCGAAAAGAACGAGTATAGTCGGGAGCGCAACTGAGGGCAAGACCAGCCTAGCATACCGACCTATCTCCTCCAAGTAGCGAACATCGCAGACGGAGGCAGTAGATCGCCGCAGATGCGCGAGTGAGAGCAGGAAAGGGCGAGAACTGCGTAACGGGACTTGTGTACGGCGCTCTTGCCCGGCAAGGGCCGCTGCGATCGAGCTGTGCCTGGCACTGGTATCCCGCAAGCAGGGGCGGAGGGCAAAGTAGCGGGCGACCTAACCGAGGGTATGGGCTACTACAATGGGGCGATAGTAATGAGGCGGGCGGACGCAAGCATGGTTGTGGCAGAGGAGGACTGTTAAAGGACCGAGAGAGGAGGACAATGATGGCTGCCGAACGAGTTCCCCGCACCCGACTCTCGCCGAAAGGTAGACCCCGTCTTAGGCTTTGGCCGCATCACAACGAGAGCTAGGGACACGCCGGCTCCTGCGGCCCACCCCCCCCCCCCCCCCGGGCCGCCCCCCGAGACCCCAACCCTCGGCTGCGTGCCCCCCTCCTCCCCGCGCCCCCGCCCCTCCCCCCCAGCCCGGTCCCGACCGCCCCAACCGCCAAACGACGAGGCAGCAGGATACACTCCCAGTAGCCGGCTATCAAAGTTGTACGGCTTAAGTGCGCCCCCACCCTGCGCGCGTGCCCCAAACGCAGGTGTGTCCTAAATAGAGCACACACTTCGTCTCTGGTTACCTATATACTTACGTCTCCTGTCATACAGGTTTGCCTCTACAGTGCTCCTAGATCGCTATTCTCGTGTACTTGCAGACCAAAATACTCTATACAAAAAAGAGAGATGGTGTATGAAAACTCAGACTCATTCGACCTATTGAATAGTGCCTCCGAATGTTATAAAACCACATAGTACACTTAGAAGGTATGTACAAACAGAAGTGTCTTGAGACATCTGTTCTTTGAGCCCCGATGTGTCCTGCATAAGTTGATCATGTGGTAAATCAAACAACACAGGTCCCACCTGGCAAGCAAATTGACACCTACCGAGAACTATTGCAAAAACAATGGTTCCGCATTGATTCGTTATTGACCTCTCAAAATCGTCACGCACCTCACACCGTGGTTTTATCTATGAACAAAGTTACTTCATTCACCCTTCACAGACGTAATATTAATTATATAAATAGAATAAAAAGGTTGATCGACGCATAGCTGGACAGGTGTCTTATATAGGGTGCCCGTTACCCACATATCCGAAAAATGTATACTCAAGAGCGCTAGTCTTAGCTAACAAATCAACTCGATGTCAAAATTATGCATTGCACGAAGGAAGGTTTACCCATTCCTCTAAACACAGGTAATTCAAAATGCCTAAAGTTGTGGGAATAATGTTTTAAATGGGGCAGGGTGTGTATTGTAATTTTCACAATCTCCGCTTCCCTGAGACGTATGAAATACATGTACCATTCGCCTGCTAAAATTAACGCCTATGTCTGTTTCGTTTTTTGTCAGTTTTCCGACGAAGAGATCAAAACCAAGATAAGCTGTGCTGTGTGTTACTGTCGTGGCTTGTCTATTCTCTCGCCCACTAGAATAATTAGGTTAGTGTTTGGGCAATTCTCTCCTTTGAATGTCTTAGTCGACACTTCTCCTTTTTCTGTTTGTGGTTTCCCCGGAGAGTTTGCCCAACTTGAAATGAAGTCTGTTGCCTATTCTTTGCACCTCGTATGAGACTAAAATTTGCTGGGCGTTTTCTCACTATATTGCAATCACCAAATCCGTCTTGAGCACTTACCGCCTGTTTGCACACAATACAAAAAAGTGCTTTATTAGTTCCATAAAGAAATGTATGCTCAACTGAAAAATATGCCAAACTTTCGGTTTCTAACGTGTTTTACACAGAGTTATTTTGAGTGTCGGTGCCATGTCCATAGAGCAACACTTCTTCAAGAAAAAAATGGAACTCACTGATGGACAAGCGAAATCCGATCGCGTAGCCTTAGACATATGCATCTTGTTCTTCGTGCGTTAGGCACTGCTCGACCAGCGAGGATCGACATAGTGACCATCCAAATAAATTGCGAGATGTGTAATGAGCGAGATTTCTCGCTTCCAGCTCTGATGCTTTTTTCTATGGTTAGTTTTGTTGAGGTACATTGCTCGGGCGGATTATGAGGTCCAGAGTTATAGCTAAAGCCCATCTCTCTCTTTTCAAACACATGTCGAATTCTCTGCGTTTCGTCGATTTATTCCAGTAAATGATTTAGACTTGTGGCTTTCTTACCTTATTGCCTTGTCGAATATATTGTTTGCGTAAGCGAGTCATTTCTAGTGAGCTGGTACTCCTATATGCATACTTCTGTCACTTACAAGTGCATAATGATGATTCGCACGTACTGTTTGTTCTGCCAAGTAGAAGAGGCTAAAGAGAGGACTACTTAATAAATAGGGCCTAAACTATTTCTCCTGCATCAAATGGCTCTGCATAGAGCCCTAGAGTAAGAAAGTGCTATATATAGTACCTTATATAACCAAGGGCACGAAGAAATTGATAAGAAGTTCTAGCTTTCTCAAAATTAATACTTATGGAATCCCTAATGACCATGACCCAATACAACATATTTCTACCATCTGATTCGAAGATGGATCTCGAAAGCCTTGTTCTTGTTAATTTGAAACGCCATAGAGTGCACTTGAAACAGCCGAGTGAGAATGGACAAGACATCAGAATCATAACTGATGCGCCAGGATCAAGCTGGGAAAGACAGATCATACATCCCAATGCCTTTGTTACATGAAGAATGGCAATACTTGTTGAGAAGCATCCACACCGAATGATAATGATTAGTGTGCGCACTTCCTTCTGAAAACCATATCTTGTGAATATCTACGTTTGTGCAGTGGCTTACGATGGTATATTACTTCTCCGGTTTTGTCTTCACATTGTTTCCATTGACTATCATTATCGTTTTGTAGCAGTGTTTTCTCATCACTACATATTATGGTTAGCCCTCATTACCAGAAGAGAATCGTATCCTGATGTACCTAGATGTTTCCAATGTAACACTTCTAATGTCATTTCCACTAAAATATATGGTATCTTCAAAGAAGATCTTGCACAAGTAGAGATAATTACATATTACATTAAGAGTGGCATCAAATCAGTGGCAAAACAATTGCTCGTTCCAGCCATAGCAATAAATTAAGATGCAAAACTATATCATTACTTGTGTCATCACAGTTCCAGTGCTTCATTACAGCACCGGGAGTTGATTTTTGTTTTTCTTCCGCTTGTTCTTCCCTTCATCACTTGGTTCAATAACAAACAAGCTTCGCCTTCAATGTAAGATTTGGCATGTCAATTAGGGAGCACAAGTATAGTACTAAACTTAATTTTCTGATGAAAGTGGCAAAATACAGGCCAACAGTTGTGAAATATCCTTATCTTACCTCAATGGGATATTACGATGCACATACAGATTGGAAGTCTTGTCTCCATTTGTGCAGTTCACTAAAATCAAGAACTATTCACAAGTAGCACAACATACTGAAAGAACACTGCAGAATCATGTGAAAGAGGCTAGTACTGACCTCTCATGATGCGGAATTCAAACAACTCACAAGAAGAAGATCTGAACCAAATTCGCCTTAAACGGATAGGAAGTAAGATCTCCTCTTGTGCAGTTCCACTAAGATCAAGCAATCAAGCAACGTTGTCGGTGTGACATTTTGGTTGAATTGCACAAAACACTCTTAAAACAAAAGTGTTTTGTGCAGTGCAACAAAAGGTCACAATGCAACAAGGTGAAGTAGATAACCCTGTTTACACAGAGGTGCAAAGGAAACAATTAGTGGTCAATAACGGTGGATGACACAGAAGCCAACAAAAAGAAGCATCTACCTTATCTAAATGGGAAAGAAAGCAAGACAGTAGCATTTCTCAAACGGTGGCATTGATTAATATTAACATAGAGATTATATTAACAATAAAATTCGTTAAACATGTAATTTGCTTTTAACTGTGCATTGCATCAATTTTCCAGCGGCATTATTAGAGGGTGTTTGTTTACAGGGACATTTTGGTGTAGGGACTAAAAAAACTCCGTGTCAGTCCCATCTAAACCAAAGAGGAGGGACTTTTAGGGACTAAAAGTGGGCATTTGGGACTAAAGAAAGAAGACCCCGAGGGAGTCTTTTTGGGACTTTTTCCAACAGTTGCCCCTGCCACGCATCGCACCTTGTCTCTATTAGTTCATTACTAGGGGTAACATGGTCTTTTAGCATGTCATTTAATAACCTCTAGTCCATGTTTAGTCCCTGGAACCAAGCAGGTAGGGACTAGGGAGTTTTTAACCAAACAGGGCCTTAGATTAACAACAGCTAATGAGTTGCACGGGACAGTGGACGCACCAGCACCATGTGCATCTACCGATGTACTGTGGTCATGCACAGTCTGTTGCAACAAAGAACAAACAACCAAGGAGCATATTTGTGTTGGTCCCAGTTTTGTTATCTTTAGACACCTTTCCCTATGTGAGCGCAACAAATCTAGTCCTGCTCAAACTCTACAGCCTTGTCCCTTCCTTTCCTTTTTGAACTAGTACTTTCGCCCCTTCCTTTCCTCTTTGAACCACGTCCTAGATTTATGCGATACAACTTTCCCCACTACTTTCCCATTCCTTTCCTCTTTGAACCACGTCCTAGATTCATGCTATACAACTTTCCCCCTTCATTTCCTCTTTGAACCACGTCCTAGATTCATGCTATATACAACTTTTCCCACTACTTTCCCCCACTCCTTTCCTCTTTGAACCACGTCCTAGATTCATGGTATACATGCAGCTAGAGCAATGCATGTGGAGTAAGTAAATTATACCTTAAGGTTCTTGGGGCGTGGTTCGGTGGGCGACGGGACGCGCGAAGAAGAAGGGGTCGGAGGCCCTCCCGCGCCGCCGCTGGGTGGAAAGTGAACAGCTGCGCCGGTAGTCCCTCGCCGACGGCGACAGCGTTAAGCCTCCTTCCCTTCCCGGCGGACGGATCCTGCCGGCTCTTTGAGCAGCAGTGAGGGGAGAGAGAGGCCAACGAAGTCTTGTTTAGATCTGGAGAGGGCGAGAGAGTGTGAAGAGAGCAACTACAAGCGCTGAGGCTCCAGCGGGAGAGGGCGAGAGAGTGTGAAGAGAGCAACTACAAGCGCTGAGGCTCCAGCATGTATATATATATACTGGAGAGAGAGTGTGAAGCGTGCAAACCCTAGAAAACATTTTGACCAGTCAAAGAATCCTCCTGGCACAAATTATGCTCAAGTGTAGTTATCGAACCCGAGACCTCAAGTTTGATGAGCGAACAGGCTAACCAGCTACACAACCCTCCCGTTATGTTCAATGAGAGGGAAATAACCTTTTATACATTCCTGCATTCGTGTGACAAGCATGCCGTGTTTTTTTGTGTGTGTGGAGTCATTGGGATTTCAATCATAATCATGTCATGTGGCTTTGGTGGTAAGACTATCCACAATGGTGCAGAAATAATGCAGCCTTAGTCACCTTACCTCTCTCCATGTAGTACGTTGGGTCCCACCAGTCAGAGGGTGAAACAAACAAATTAATAAGAAAAATTAAAAGCGCCAGCGGTGTATCTTACCTCACACATCTCGCTACTGCTCGGGAACACTGTCCAATTGATCCCTCTGTTCGCTCACGTACTATTTTAAGTGAATCCTTATTATAACATGCACACAAATTTTGGGCACTTGTATTCGACTTAAGTCAGTGTGCCACCGTATCTCGTATACTACTACTCCCTCCGTCAAGGTGTAATAAGTCACGTTAGAAGGTGCAACGGGACTGAGGGAGTCCTGGATTAGGGGGTGTCCGGATAGCCGGACTATATCCTTTGGCCGGACTGTTGGACTGTGAAGATACAAGATTGAAGACTCCGTCCCGTGTCCGGAAGGGACTTTCCTTGGCGTGGAAGGCAAGCTTGGCGATACGGATATGTAGATCTCCTACCATTGTAACCGACTCTATGTAACCCTAACCCCATCCGGTGTCTATATAAACCGGGGGTTTTAGTCCGTAGGACAACATACACATCAACAATCATACCATAGGCTAGCTTCTAGGGTTTAGCCTCTCTGATCTCGTGGTAGATCTACTCTTGTACTACCCATATCATCAATATTAATCAAGCAGGACATAGGGTTTTACCTCCATCGAGAGGGCCCGAACCTGGGTAAAACTTCGTGTCCCTTGCCTCCTGTTACCATCCGGCCTAGACGCACAGTTCGGGACCCCCTACCCGAGATCCGCCGGTTTTGACACCGACATTGGTGCTTTCATTGAGAGTTCCTCTGTGTTGTCGCCATCAGGAAGGATGCCTCGCCCCGTCTTTAAAGACGGCACCGTTGCTAAGGGAGCTTTGGCTGTCGGCCAAACCCTCCGGCTAGGTGGTTTTCTTATGACCGCCTGTTCGGCTTCTGCGCCGATGATGACCTCTCGAGCCATCGAAAACAATCTTCATGTCAGCTCGGAACTCGCCGAGCAGTTAGATCCAATGGAGCTCTCCTCCATAAACGAGCTCTTGGATCGCATTCGCCGCCCTGGGAGTCGCTACGGATTACGACCAGATTGGGCCTAAACCCGATCTGAGAGAGATTAACTCTCCCCAAGTCACCCATCACGTTGCCGTGGTAGAGGGACAGTGCGGCGACCCTTCATCTATCTTAAGGACTCGCTACGTCCGGATTCCCGATCCCTCCAAGCCGGATACCCGCGGAGGGGAGGATATCACTCAAGACCTGAACTTTAGAGTCAGGCGACGGGCTGGATTCATTGGACAACATCCAGGAATCCAAATTTTCGAGTTCGGAAATTCCTCGGCCTCTGAGCCTTAGATGGGGTGAGGCTTCGGTATTTAATTCCACCCACCCACCCCAACATAAGCGATCTATCCAAAATCAGGCAAGAACCCGATGAAACAGTACATCATTACTGGGCCAGATTCCTCCTGGTTAAGAACAGGCTAAGGGACTGCCGCGAGGAAGACGCAATCTCAATCTTCTGCAATAATTGCACGGACAAGGGAATACTCAACGCCATAAGTCGCCGTGATATTACACGCTTCGCTGACTTGGCGTCCATTGTACGAAAGTACTGTGCGATGGAAAGCGCCTGGAAAACCGAAATAAAATTTTGGGACAATCCGGCCCTGAATACAAACCCAGTCCGAAATAAAAGGGTGCATCATCACCAGTCACCCCGGGTCAAGCACTAAAAAGCAAAAACCCTCTACAGGGCATGGAACCGTACTGGAAGGATGGCTTAATGGACCCTGTAAAATTCACAGTACAGAGGACGCCACACCAACTCACAGCCTTAGAGCATGTTGGATACTCCGGCAGTGGCCAAAATTGGCGAAAATCTCCTAATTCCGGAGGCCACAGAAAGCCACCCCAGAGACACCAATACGGTATTAACAGTCTTCGAGACTTTCGCATCAAATAATATGCGAAAAAGGACACTCCGCAGCCTTGCCGAAGTCTACCAAGTAGCAACAATAAACCCATGGAGTGACACGGCTATTACCTTTAACGCCAGTGATGAACCTAAATTCCGAACAGCCCGAGCACCAGCCGCATTGGTCCTCAGTCCAATAGTGGATGGCTTTCGTCTTACCAAGGTACTCATGGACGGCGGCAGCGGATTGAACCTCATTTATGAGGAGACCCTTCAAAAAATGGAAATAGACTGGAACCGCATTGAGCGAAGCAGCACAACCTTTAGAGGAATAATCCCCAGTCGGGAAGCGCGCTGTACAGGAAAAATCACACTAGATGTGGTGTTCGGCACGCCGGATAATTACAGGTCCGAAGAGGTCACGTTCCAATGGCTCCGTTCAGTAGCGGTTATCACGCTCTGCTAGGGCGGGAAGCGTTTACAATCTTCCAAGCAATACCCCATTACGGGTACATGAAGCTCAAGATGCCCGGGCCTAACGGGATCATCACTCTCGCTAGTGATCCGGACATAGCACTCCGCGCCGAAAACAAGACAGCCGCACTGGCCCTCGAGGCACTATCCGAAGCCCTAGCGGCTGAGGAACTGACTGCGCTGCGCTCTACGGTAGAATAGGGACATGTGGTACTCGACAAAAGATCCAAGTCCACCTCCTTTAAACCGGCGGACGAAATAGTCAAATTCCAAGTCCATCCAACGGACCCCAATAAAACAGCTTCCATCGGGGCACAGTTAAACCCTGATGTCGACGCCGCATTGCGAGAGTTCCTGAGGAGAAACTGGACATTTCGCCGGCACCCTTCAGGACATGCCAGAATCCCACGGCAGGCTGGCCGAGCACATAAATATCAAACAGGATTCAAACCTGTCAAACAGGCTCTTCGGCGTTTTTCCGAACCTAAGAGACAGGCCATGGGAGAGGAGCTAGCAAAGCTATTGAGGCCGGATTCATCAGAGATATAAAACCATCCGGACTGGCTAGCAAACCTGGTGATGGTACCAAAGAAGGACAAATCTTGGCGCCTGTGTGTCGATTTTAAAGACCTCAACAAGGCTTGCCCAAAGGATCCCTTCCCTCTCCCCCGCATTGATCAAATTATCGATGCCACCGCAGGACACGATTCGTTGTGTTTCCTCGACGCATATTCTGGCTACCATCAAATCAAGATGGCAGAACCAGACCAAGCCGCAACGGCATTTATCACACCATACGGGCCATTCTGCTTCAACACGATGCCCTTCGGGCTCAAAAACGCCGGCGCAACATATCAGCGCATGATTCAGACATGTCTGGCAAGCCAGATCGGCAAAACAGTAGAGGCATATGTAGATGATGTGGTCGTCAAAACAAGACATGTTGAATCTCTAGTAGACGACTTGAGGCTCACATTTGATAACCTCCGAACATACGACATCAAGCTCAACCCGGAAAAATGCATTTTCGGCGTTCCAGCCGGAAAGCTCTTGGGCTTCATTGTATCCGATAGAGGAATTGAAGCAAATCCAGCCAAGATCCGAGGTCTGTCGCAACTGGATATCCAAAAGGACCTCAGACAAATACAAAAGTTAACCGGATGCGTGGCGGCTCTAAGCCGCTTCATCTCCCGCTTGGGAGAAAAGGCCCTACCCCTTTACCACCTCCTTCGGCGCACCGAACACTTCAAATGGACGGACGCAGCCACGGCCGGACTCGACGAAATAAAAGCCATACTGGCAACAAACCCAGTCTTGGCCGCGCCAAACATTGGCGAACCAATGCTATTATACATTGCAGCAACACATCGTGTTGTCACGAGAAGCGGACGGACACAAATTCCCCCTTCAAAAGCCGGTCTAATTATGTGTCCACTGTCCTCACTCCCTGCAAATCACGGTACCCGCATTATCAAAAGATTGCGTACGCGGTATTCATGGCATCCCGGAAGCTACAACACTACTTTCAAGAGTGTTCAATAACAGTAGCCTCGGAAGTACCACTTAACGATATTATAAACAACCGTGACGCAACGGGCCGGATTGCAAAATGGGCCATTGAGCTCCTCCCGTTCGACATAACTTATAAGCCTCGACGAGCCATCAAGTCACAAGTCTTGGCCGACTTCGTCGCAGAATGGACGGAGGCCGAACTCCCTAAAGAATACGGCACATATTCAAATTGGATCATGCATTTCGACGGCTCCAAGATGTTGGCCGGACTGGGGGCTGGCGTCGTTTTGACGTCCCCCACAGGAGACACAGTTCAATACGTACTACATTATGTACACGGACTCCAACAATGCAGCCGAATATGAGGCCCTTTTACATGGTCTCCGGATGGCAGTATCCATGGGCATTCAACGCCTAGAGGTGCGCGGGGACTCGAACCTCGCAATATCCCAAATAAATGGAGACTTCGATGCCAAGGATCCAAAAATGGCAGCTTACCGCAACGCCGTCCTAAAAATGTCAGCTCGGTTTGAAGGGCTTCGAATTTCACCATATAGCCCGGGAAAATAATCAGGCGGCAGATGTCCTGGCACGCATCGGCGCAAAACGCGATGTAGTCCCCCCAACATCTTCTTGGAAAGGCTGTTCAAGCCATCCGTAGTATGGGAAGGGGAGCCGAACAATAACAGCCCGGACCCAACCGCACTGCCCGACACCGAACATTCTGACACAATCGGAGGCTCTGCCAATGAAATAACACCTTCAGCCCACGTAATAATGGCCGTCATCGCCCCGTGGACAGAACCATTCCTCGCCTACCTTACTAGGCAGGAACTCCCCGAGGACCAAAATGAGGCACGCTGCATAGTGCGGCGATCCAAAGCCTACAGAGTCCACGAGGGAGAGCTTTATAAGAAAAGCACTACCGGAGTCCTTCAAAGGTGCATCTCCGAAGAGGAGGGGCGGAACCTCCTGGCTGAAATTCATGCCGGACTCGGCGGTCATCACGCTGCAGCTCGGTCCCTTGTAAGCAAGGCCTTCCGTACAGGCTTTTATTGGCCGACGGCCCGGGCAGACGCTCAGGACTTAGTCCAACGATGCACCGGTTGCCAGCTCTTTGCAAACCAAAGCCATATGCCACCCACGCCCTCCAAACTATCCCCATTACTTGGCCCTTCGGTCTGGGGGCTTGACATGGTTGGACCCCTTAAAGGCGAACCCACAAGCAAAAATACTTACTGGTCATGGTGGATAAGTTCACCAAATGGATAGAAGCCAAGCCTGTTAAGACGGCCGAATCCGGACCGGTGATAGACTTTATATCCGGGGTTGTACACCATTACGGCGTCCCCCACAGCATCATCACTGATAACGGCACGAACTTCACGACGAGGTAAAACTCTGGTGCAAAAACATGGGCATCAAGCTCGATTATGCTTCCATCTATCACCCACAAACTAACGGCCAGGTCGAACGTGCAAATGGTCTTATCATGAGCGGCATCAAACCCAGATTAGTGCGGTCCCTCAAGGAATCTAACATGCACTGGGTAGAGGAGCTCGACTCCGTACTCTGGGGGCTGCGGACCACGCCGAATCGCACCACCGGATACACACCATTCTTTATGGTGTACGGCGCAGAGGCAGTTTTGCCTTGCGACATAATTCATGACTCACCTCGAGTGCGCATGTACGAAGAAAGAGAAGCCGAGCTCGATCGGCAGGACAAGCTTGGACGCATTGGAGGAGGAGCGTGACGTGGCAAAAGCCCGTTCCGCATTCTATCAACAGCAGGCTCGAAGATACCAAAGCAGAGAAGTACGGGCCAAAAATTACAACGTTGGCGAATTAGTTCTACGACTACCGGACAAGAAAAAGGACAAACTCAAGCCCAAGTGGGAAGGTCCCTTCATAATTGACCAAGTCCTGACTGGTGGAGCGTACCGCCTGCGGAGAGTGCATCGGATAACCGACTCAAGCCAAACCCATGGAACGCAGCACGTCTCCGAAGATTCTATGCCTAGAACCGGACTATGTGTTCGTCTCCTTCCTCTGTCCATTTTTTATATATTTTCTGTCTTACATTTCTCTTCCTCTCTCTCTCTTATAGCCTCTAAAGGCTCATAAAGTGACGCGCTATCCGCGCTCATTAAACCTGGGGGCTTCTTTAAACAGAAGCTTATTCATACGGGCTTCATGCCCAACACATGTGTCACACTTCCGCATGTACCTTTTATTCACCATTATATGCATCGATATGACTTAAGTTTTGGCCAAGCTGGGTTGCCTGGCTCCTGTGCTTACCCCTACGTTCCCGATTGTTCAGCTAGGTGGTAAAGGGAGCACCTCTGCGATTGTTACTGCCGGGTCAGCCGGACGTGTACCTCAGACTGGGTGAAGCCGAAAGCTAGCGTTCTTAAGGGAATATTCGGTCGGTGAACTAAAGATGATCTTTTTTTATTTTTATCTATACGCCCCCAGATGTTTTTCCTGCGTTTCTTTTCGCAGCATGGACATGCACCTTAGGGCATGCCTCCCAGGGAAAGGAACCCCTAACGGAACTATTCTCCCTGGAAGATGTTTCTTACTAACCATGTAATATAACATAACTAGTCGGGCACTTGTCTGTTCAAGCCCTAATGACCCCTACGCCTGGTCTCCATGCATTCCCCGGTTCCTATATAACCGCATGGGAATTCGGACACACTCCGGACCGTCAGGTCCCGAGGCTGAAGCGAAAAGGTCGGCCATGACAAATGATCTACAATCCGGCTAGAAGGCATTATAAATGTCAATTAAATTACATAGTCATTTTGACTGATTGTATTCCTCTTCAATACCATCTAACAGGCTGTCTAATTTACAGTCCTGCTGGGAATACTTTGCGGCCAACTCTACTTGGCCGTATACTAAGCTTACAGGGATCTCCTTCCCATCGGGCCCTACAGGACCGACCTCGGCCATGTGGTTGGGGTCAGCCTTTGCGTACCGCGTCTTCACCATGGCCCAGGCCTCCCTAGCGCCTTGACGGCAGGCCGATATCTTCCACAATCGGAAGCGCCGCCGTGCTCCCTTTAGCTTCTCCGCAAGCTCTCCAAGACCTTCGGGCATGGAGACGGATGGCCACAGGGCCTGGGCGACGCCTTGCATCGCCTGCCGAACTCGATCGAGCAGTTGCGAGAGCTCGGGAAGAAGGTCACCCGTAGGAACCAGGGCATCTCCTCTGCAAGGACGACCTGTTAGCACACCTACCAGACATGCTCTGTTAGTCGACTTTTCCCCGCCGAACTTCTTTCAAAGGTTTCGCTTCAAACCACTACTAAATATGCCGCCCGAAAGCCATGATTCTCCTTCACGGAGTCTGACAGTTGGGCACGAACATCTTCAGCTCGGACGCCCAGCTTGGTGTTGCATCTTTGGAGATCGTTCTTCTCCCGCCTCACCTTTGTCAGCACCTTCTCACCAGCCCTTTAAGCTGGCGTAGGGGTGTTGCCTTTCCGGATTCAAATCCGGCGCCATCTGCAATTCATTTGTCAGGTTCGCACCCAATGCCGTGCTTCGCAAAAATACTATCTTTCGAAGGTGTATATTACCATAGGGGGTCTCCTTGGGCTTCCCCTGCTCGCGGCCTAGTGTCGGCCTCAAGTTGGGCTTTGCACTCTTCCAGCTCCCTTGGACAGTAGGGAATTCTTTTCTGTTAAGAACCTGCATAACAAATGATACCTAAATCAGTTATTCCAACTGTTTCAAGTCTCGGGGGCTACTGGTATATATATATAATTACCAAAATTTTCTTACCCGTATGTCTTTTACATATTGCTCCGTGGCTCTGGCTAGACCATTTTTAGCGGCACGGACGTACGCATCTCCCGAGTTGAAGGCATCTAACGCCCCTTGGGAGAAACAAGCGTCGCGAAGAATTGTCCGGCGACGCCTGTGGTTCATGGCACTCTCCACCTCAGAGTTGGTGGCAGACAACCCGTCCACATCCTCCGTCGGAGGAGCGTCTGGCGCGCGCCTTGCGTTCGCCTCCGCCTCCGGACCAGGCTTTGGAGCCTGGCTGGTGGAGGCGTGATTGGCAGCCTTTCCGGATATAGTCCGGCGAGGACTGTTTGTCCTGAAGAGAGCACGAGTGTCAATGTGCCTCGAACGTATAACACCTGGGATAAGGGGCGCGCCATACCTTTGCGCTGATGCCTCGGTTTGGACTGCACTTCTTTTCTGCCCACGGGGCCCTGCGGCCCCTCGTTGGCTTGTCGCCGCAGGTTCGGGCTTCCTTCCGCCTTAAAAACCTCCCCTGCAAAGTTCGGTTGTAATCAGGAAATTGAAAACACGAGAGGGTGGACACCTATTCGGGGTACTGTGACTTCGATCTCAGTTACCTGGGAGGCCGGGATTAGCCCTGGGTAATCGTCCGTAATGGCCACCAAGGCGTTGTCCTTGCTCAATTGATGGAACACTCCATCAATCAGCTCCACAGATATGTCCGGATCCTCTTGAGAGGCCGGGTCGAGGGACCCTCCTGGGTCCTCAGGTTGTGGAGGAGGGCTACTTATGTCCTTAACAGCCCGGCGCAGTTCCTGCATTGAAGTCGTCAGACTGAATATTTAACAATGGGAATACAAAACGGATGGGTAAGTAAATACGACCGCTTACCCAGCTTGGGGAATTGTGCATAGAGAATCCACCCTGTGGGTTGACGTGGAGAAATTCCTCCTCTTCTCCCTTATAGAAAGTGGACAAGATCTTTAGTAGAGCGGCAGCTGAATCCGACCCCTTACGGCAGAAGCGGGTGGCGTCGTCCTCCCCGTTGTAGTCCCACATGGGGTGGCTTCTATACTGAAGCGGTTGCACCCCCCGCATAATGCATTCGGCCATAACCCCGATCATGGTTAGTCCGGAATGGGCTAACAATCTTATTCAGCCCATCAGGTAAATGATGTCCCTGTCACTTTCCCTCTAAGGGCTCCGTGGACGCCAGCTTAGGTGCTTCTTTAAGGGAGCACTGTCGAATTCAGGGAGGCTGATCCAGACAGGATCCGGCAGCAGGACGTCTTCTATATAAAACCATTCCGAGGGCCTGTCTTCGGACGCCTTCTTTGGGGTTCCGGACAGATATCCAGTCCCGGCGATGCGCCACACTTTGGCTCCGCCCACTTGATACATTGACTCCCTTTTGGAACGGGGCACGAGGCAGAATAGCTCCTTCCATAGTCCGAAATGAGCCTTCAACACCCAAGAACAGCTCGCAGAGGGCTACAAAGCCCGCGATATGCAATACGGAGGCAGGCATGAGATTATGTAGCTGGAGGCCGTAGAACTCCAGCAGCCCCCGGAGAAATGGATGGATTGGAAATCCGAGCCCCCTTATTAAATAAGGGATGATGCACACCCGCTCTCCTTTGGAGGGATTAAGGGCACTCTCTTCTTGCTCTCCGTCATGGTAGATGGCAAGACCGGCTCGAACCGGGACCATATAGGCCGGGGGGAGAAATCCCTTGGCTTGGAGCGTCACTAGCTCGCTATGCGGGATGGAGCATCTCTCCCAATACCAGGCTTAGGGCTGGAAGGGCGAGGGGAGGAGTTGCGACGGCTGGCCATGGTGGAATGAACCTTTGTCGGATGCGCTCTGATGAACACTCGCGAAGGGGAGAAGGTGTGGTTTGGATCTAAATCCTCGTCCCCTTAAATAGGGCAGCCCATTTACGCGGCTAGGGGTGTGAATGTAAAAACTCTCAGGCTTTTCATATTCTTTTGACACGTGGGAAGCGTCCATTATTGGGCGTAGAAGCCAAGGAGCGCAACATCTACAAGAAATCGGACTTTATTCAACAGGTACACGGAATTTGGAGGAGAACCCGCCTTGCAATGCCGAAGACAATCTGCACGCCGGACTCATCGTCATTGAAGCCTGGTTCGGGGGCTACTGAGGGAGTCCTGGATTAGGGGGTGCCGGACAGCCGGACTATATCCTTTGGCCGAACTGTTGGACTACGAAGATACAAGATTGAAGACTCCGTCCCGTGTCCGGAAGGGACTTTCCTTGGCGTGGAAGGCAAGCTTGGCGATACGGATATGCAGATCTCCTACCATTGTAACCGACTTTGTGTAACCCTAACCCTCTCCGGTGTCTATATAAACCGGAGGGTTTTAGTCTGTAGGACAACATACACATCAACAATCATACCATAGGCTAGCTTCTAGGGTTTAGCCTCTCCGATCTCGTGGTAGATCTACTCTTGTACTACCTGTCATTGTTCTGTCACGGCAGATGTCCTAGAGAAAGGACTTAGTCGTGGAGCCATCGCGACGGGTTAGCTTGAAGGGGTTAAAGCGGACACAAGGACGCAAGAGAGTTTATACTAGTTCGGCCCCTTCGATGAAGGTAAAAGCCTACGTCTAGTTGTGATGGAATTGATGGGGTTTCGATGACTAGGGAGCAAACAAGCTTCGCCTATGTCTCGAGTTGTTGTCTGTTGTCTTGAACCGCCGCCGGGTCGTCCCCTTATATACACGGGTGACTCTCGTCGGCTTACGGAGTCCCAATACCGGCTCATAGATGTGTCCGGTTTGGTCTCTTCTTATTCCTAACTTACAATACAGGTTAACTACTAACGCCGGTTTACGGCTGCAGGCCTTGAGCCGACCATGGGCCTTGAGCCCTCCTCTGTCTTCTTGGGCTTTAACTTACTTAACTACTGACGAAGTTAACCCGGCCCAGATAGGCCGGTTTACGCCCAGTAGTAATATCCCCAACATTAGGCCCCAGATTGATTTGAACGGGTTCATGTCAATCCTTTAATAAAAGCTTCATCTTCAACATCTTCTTATAATTGGTAAACCGCCATGATGTCATCTTCTCTGATTGCTGTAAACCGGAGTGACGTCACCTGTCATAACGAAGCTATCCATTATGCTTCTTTGTTTAATAGATCGGCGGAAATCGAGGCGACAGCTCCGTTTCGTGGCCCCTTGATTGTCGCGCCTGACTCATGTTCTTTCGCCTTATAAATAGGACCGAAGGGTCATTTCTTTTCTCCTTCCGTGCCTTCTTCATCTTCCTCGCGTCGCCAGCCTCGGAGCTCCGCCGCCGCCGTCGACCTCTGCCTCATCCTTGGCCGCTGCATCAACCTGAGCGCACCAGAACATCGCGGCAACCTTCCGCATCTTCCTCAGCTCCGGTAAATCTTCTATCTTTTCCCCCGCAGATCTGGCCTAGGGTTTCGCAGTTCTTCAGTGTTCATCGTCTGCCTCCTTGCTCATACAATAGATCTTTAGATGAATCCGCAAATCTTTATTCTGTGCAATGATAGTTGTTTGACCTTCGCCTTTACTTATGCATCTCAAACCATGGGTCTATATGAACGTTTTGCTCATTGGTTCGGTACTGCTCCTTTGAACCTCTAAGTATTTATCTCTTCTCTGAACTTGCTTCAGATCCAATGCTTTAAATAAATCTTGTGACACCTGTTTGTGCGTACTTGTCCATCTGCAATCTCAGCTTTTCAATGCTTAGATCAGGCGGTTTAACCTTATAGAAAATTTTCCAAACCGGTATATGCCATTAGTCCCCTTGTTGAACCGCCAGATGTTGGTTGCTTCATGAAACTCCGGTTCAGATAGTTCTGTCTCTGGTTTAACAGTGCCCATACCAACGTACTTTGATCAAATGCATTTTTGAACCAGGATCTTCTACCTTGTAGATTCCATCATGGCCAAGCAAGTATATGAGTGCAATTGGGTTCCTTCTCGCGTCACAGAGGATCAACTGGACGATTTAGTCCTGATTGGCGCTTTAGGCAGCAAAGATACCATCCATTGGAGGGCTCCTGGCAAAGAATGCCCTCCCACACCTCGAGAAGGAGAGGTTGTTGTTTTCGTAGATCACTTAGCCCGGGGCTTTAAGCCGCCCGGTTCTAAATTTTACCGGGATGTTTTAGCCGATTTCCAACTCCATCCGCAAGACACTGGCCCCAACTCTGTTACAAATATGTGCCACTTCCAAGTGCTCTGTGAGGTGTTCTTTCAAGAGGAGCCCACAGTGGAATTATTCAGAGATCTTTTCCATCTAAACCGCCGTACTGAGTTTACTGATGGCTCTAATACGGAGTTGGGTGGCATGGCGATTCAGAAAAAGGAAAGAGGTCACATACCCTCACGCCAAGCTGCACAGTCACCCCAAGGAGTGGAATCAGACATGGTTCTACTGCAAAGACACCTCCCCTGCTGGTGAGAATCCCTTGCCTGGCTTTCGTCCGGAGCGGCTCAGCAATACACACCCTTTTCCTCAAAGATTGACTGCCCAGGAGAGAAGCAAATATGCTCCCCAGCTGTCAAAGCTCAGAGCCTTTATGGCCAACGGTTTAACAGGGGTTGATCTCGCTCGCTGTTGGATATCATGGAGCATACTGCCCCTTAGTCAGCGCTCCGGTTTGATGTGCGAGTATACTGACAGTGTTGATGACCCACTGCGACATTCAAAAATCCAGCTCTCCGATGAAGAAATCACAGAGGCTGTGAATAAGATTGCTGAATGAACCGGAACACGTCTGCGCTAGAACCGGCCTGCTTCCCTTCTGTGCCACCAACAAACCGCCAGCTGTAAGACTTTGATTTTTCTCTTTGCTGAATCTGTTATTGATATGTCTGGTCATTGTTTTAATATCAGTGTCTGCATAATCAGGGCAATGATCCGTTTTGGAGCAAAAAACTGCCGCAGGAAAACCAGAAAAACCAGACAAACCGGAAAGAGCAACTCGGCAAAAAACTAAAGCTGTGAGAAAGAACTGCCCACAGGAAAAGAACCACTGCCATCTTCTAAATCCGGCCCCTGATGATGAGGTGGATAATCCGGGACTTTGAGGTAGAGCTTGACTCACTTGGTTTATTTTTCATGCGTCTTATATGATGATGATATTTGTCAGGATGATGCCGAAGCCAGCCACGCGGATGTTGCAGAGGTAATTATTCTCTCTTCCGATTCAGAAACTTTGCCTTCACAAAAAATCCGTCAGGCAAACCGGAAAGTTAAATTTTCTCATCCTCTTGCTTATTTGGATCCTAAACTTCTTATGAAGACCCAACAACACGAAGCTCGCCGCACCACTCGGCACAGCGGCCAGGTAGTTACCTCCGCCGGTTTACCGAACAGTCCGGTTCGGAAACGCCATTCCGAGGTCTCTAATTTGCTTGTCAGTGCTTGTCCTAAAGCGGGCTGCTTTCGTCAACCTCTTAATCCGTCTGACTCCGATTACCAGGTTACTTCCCACTCATCTTCTGGCGAGTCATCGGCTACTCAGCTCCCACCGCTCAAAACGGTGCTTGGGTAAGCTATACTTATTGTGATGTTTGCAGTACATTGCCTTAGAACATATGCTGTATTTGATTTTGTTATTCTTCTCAGGGCCAAACCTAGGCCAAGCAAGAAGGCCCGCCTGGACAAAGCGGCCGAAGAAGATGTCATTCTTGAACCAGGCAAGACACCCAATCTTGAAGCGGCTATTCCTGAGGATATACCCAACGATCCACCACAGCATGACGATGATCTTATTGCTGATGAGAGACCTACTGACGCCTTAGGTCCTGTCAATCAGCCCATAGGTTCCATCCGGATTGAAAATTCCACCGGTCCAGCAAAACCTACTAACAAGCCAACAGCCCTAGTGCAAACCGGCGGTACCCAGGATGATGAGGTTGTCATTACTGGCACTGGCCATACTGAGCCCAAATCCCTGTCGCTTTTATCCAAACATTCTGCCAAGGAAGAAATTTGCTGCCTTTGGCAAAGGCAAGTGGAACGCTGATCTGACGACTTATGCTGCTTGAACGCCCAAGATATCCATTCCGGCTATCTGAACCGGTTGGTATACAGTCGCGACTAATGAGCCGGTCTGGTTAATATGATGAAATAAATATGAGGTAACTTCCATATGCTCCTTCCTGCTTGTATGCTTCCATTCTTGCTGACTCTCCTAGCCCCCAAGGGCCGGTTTGTAATATTCTTTCAAACCGGGACTTAATAATATAAATCTTGATGCTTTGAAATTCGCTGATGTAGCCCCCAAGGGCCGGTTCAACTTAGCGTAGTTAAACCGGTACTTTAAGTAATTGAAATTGCCGCATCAGAATATATACGAGCAAATAGCCATTAGCCCCCAAGTGCCAAGTTGAATACTTGTATTGATCTTGGGACTTTGTAAGCAATTGAAAGATGAAGATCCGAATATGCATTAGCCCCCAAGTGCTAAGTGCATAACTTGTTATGTGATTGGTACTTGAATCCTTATACCGATTTGTTGAAGCATATATCTGTATGCATGCAGGCGGAGCTGAAGACGAAAGAAAACCAAGTCACCGATCTCCAAGAAAACCTGAAAACCCAACAGGCTGAAACCTCCAAAGCAAAAGAGGAATTGGCCAGCGCTTTAAGCGCCATGGAACAGCTTAAGGAGAGCTTCAAGAAGAAGCGGGCGGATTGGGCCACTGAAAAGTCCGCTTTGATCAAACGAGCAGAGGATGCCGAGGCTGCACTAAAACCAGTGACGGATGAACTGACCAGCATAAAAGCGGCACGTTCATGCCATGACCACTACTATCTTTGGTAAGCCAGCTTGCCTTCTGAATTGGTTCTGCCTTCTTACAGAGTCGCCGGTTTATTAATCCCTTTATTGTATTTCAGGGACACGCATTGTCACTTGGGGTCAGATGTGCGGAAGAAACTAAAAGCCGCCCTATAACATTGGTTGAACAATTGTATACTGGTGCCCAGCGGATCATCTGTACCGCATCTCATAAAAACCGGCGCCCACTTGATTCAAGATACTCTGATAAACTATCGTGCTTCCTGCCCGGGTTGAAGAGCCTGAAGAATCTGCTGCTCGAACCGTGCAATCAATGCCTTAATCCGGGCCAAAAGCTGGGGTGCCGGATTTTGAATCCTATTGAAGCGGCTCCAGGCTATCCAGCTTGAAGGGAAGATGGCAGAAGTTTAGGTGAAAATTTGGCAGCGGATCTGCGAGCAAATAACCGAGGATACGTCCCTAGCTTGTCAACTGGCCTGAGGAGGAAGCAGATTTGTCTCATTATCAAGCCCGATATGACAGCCAGAACAAGCGAATAGCTGCACCAATCCATGAATCGGAAAACCTGATCCGTCCAATCCGTAAGCATACTTACGCTCCCGATATTGACCCGTCTTTGCTAATCCATGACGAAGCTGTTTTTCAAGCACTAATGGGAATCGAC
>NC_053022.1:374620908-374635646 GCF_003073215.2 Triticum urartu | reverse complement strand
GAGAGAGGGATCTCACCATGATCTTGCGTGTGCGTAGGAAATTTTTTGAAATTACTAGTTCCCCAACAGTGGCATCCGAGCCTAGGTTATTTATGTTGATGTTATATGCACGAGTAGAACAAAGTGAGTGTGGGCGATATAAGTCATACTACCTACCAGCATGTCATACTTTGGTTCGGCGGCATTGTTGGACGAGACGACCCGGACCAACATTACGCGTACGCTTACGCGAGACCGGTTCCCCCGACGTGCTTTGCACATAGGTGGCTTGCGGGCGACTGTCTCTCCAACTTTAGTTGAACCAAGTATGGCTACGCCCGGTCCTTGCGAAGGTTAAAACGGAGTCTATTTGACAAACTATCGTTGTGGTTTTGATGCGTAGGTGAGATTGGTTCTTGCTTAAGCCCGTAGCAGCCACGTAAAACTTGCAACAACAAAGTAGAGGACGTCTAACTTGTTTT
The DNA here is from genome assembly GCF_003073215.2 of Triticum urartu. Taxonomy (NCBI): domain Eukaryota; kingdom Viridiplantae; phylum Streptophyta; class Magnoliopsida; order Poales; family Poaceae; genus Triticum; species Triticum urartu. The sequence goes on along the minus strand of NC_053022.1, from coordinate 374,635,185 downwards.
TGCAGGGCATGTTGTGATGTGATATGGTCAAGGCATGATGCTAATTTTATTGTATGAGATGATCATGTTTTGTAACCGAGTTATCGGCAACTGGCAGGAGCCATATGGTTGTCGCTTTATTGTATGCAATGCAATCGCGATGTAATGCTTTACTTTATTACTAAGCGGTAGTGATAGTCGTGGAAGCATAAGATTGGCGAGACGACAACGATGCTACGATGGAGATCAAGGTGTCGCGCCGGTGACGATGGTGATCATGACGGTGCTTCGGAGATGGAGATCACAAGCACAAGATGATGATGGCCATATCATATCACTTATATTGATTGCATGTGATGTTTATCCTTTTATGCATCTTATCTTGCTTTGATTGACGGTAGCATTATAAGATGATCTCTCACTAAATTATCAAGAAGTGTTCTCCCTGAGTATGCACCGTTGCGAAAGTTCTTCGTGCTGAGACACCACGTGATGATCGGGTGTGATAGGCTCTACGTTCAAATACAACGGGTGCAAAACAGTTGCACACGCGGAATACTCAGGTTATACTTGACGAGCCAAGCATATACAGATATGGCCTCGGAACATGAGACCGAAAGGTCGAGCGTGAATCATATAGTAGATATGATCAACATAACGATGTTCACCATTGAAAACTACTCCATCTCACGTGATGATCGGTTATGGTTTAGTTGATTTGGATCACGTGAATCACTTAGAGGATTAGAGGGATGTCTATCTAAGTGGGAGTTCTTAAGTAATTTGATTAACTGAACTTAAATTTATCATGAACTTAGTCCTGGTAGTATTTTGCAAATTATGTTGTAGATCAATAGCTCGCGTTGTTGCTTCCCTGTGTTTATTTTGATATGTTCCTAGAGAAAATTGTGTTGAAAGATGTTAGTAGCAATGATGCGGATTGGATCCGTGATCTGAGGTTTATCCTCATTGCTGCACAGAAGAATTATGTCCTTGATGCACCGCTAGGTGACAGACCTATTGCAGGAGCAGATGCAGACGTTATGAACGTTTGGCTAGCTCAATATGATGACTACTTGATAGTTTAGTGCACCATGCTTAACGGCTTAGAATCGGGACTTCAAAGACGTTTTGAACGTCATGGACCATATGAGATGTTCCAGGAGTTGAAGTTAATATTTCAAGCAAATACCCGAGTTGAGAGATATGAAGTCTCCAACAAGTTCTATAGCTAAAAGATGGAGGAGAATCGCTCAACTAGTGAGCATGTGCTCAGATTGTCTGGGTACTACAATCGCTTGAATCAAGTGGGAGTTAATCTTCCAGATAAGATAGTGATTGACAGAATTCTCTAGTCACCATCACCAAGTTAGTAGAACTTCGTGATGAACTATAATATGCAAGGGATAACGGAAACAATTCCCAAGCTCTTCGTGATGCTGAAATCAACGAAGGTAGAAATCAAGAAAAACATCAAGCATTGATGGTTGACAAGACCACTAGTTTCAAGAAAAGGGCAAAGGGAAGAAGGGGAACTTCAAGAAGAACGGCAAGCAAGTTGCTGCTCAGAGAAGAACCCAAGTCTGGACCTAAGCCTGAAATAGTGCTTTTCTACTGCAAAGGGACTGGTCACTGGAAGCGGAACTACCCCAAGTGATTGGCGGATAAGAAGGATGGCAAAGTGAACATAAGTATATTTGATATACATGTTATTGATGTGTACTTTACTAGTGTTTATAGCAAACCCTCAGTATTTGATACTAGTTCAGTTGCTAAGATTAGTAACTCGAAACGGGAGTTGCAGAATAAACAGAGACTAGTTAAGGGTGAAGTGACGATGTGTGTTGGAAGTGGTTCCAAGATTGATATGATCATCATCGCACACTCCCTATACTTTCGGGATTAGTGTTGAACCTAAATAAGTGTTATTTGGTGTTTGCGTTGAGCATGAATATGATTTGATCATGTTTATTGTAATACGGTTATTCATTTAAGTAAGAGAATAAATTGTTGTTCTGTTTACATGAATAAAACCTTATATGGTTACACACCCAATGAAAATAGTTCGTTGGATCTCGATCATAGTGATACACATAATCATAATATTGAAACCAAAAGATGCAAAGTTAATAATGATAGTGCAACTTATTTGTAGCACTGCCGTTTAGGTCATATTGGTGTAAAGCGCATGAAGAAACTCCATGCTGATGGGATTTTGGAATCACTTGATTATGAATCACTTGATGCTTGCGAACCATGCCTTATGGGCAAGATGACTAAAACGCCGTTCTCCGGAACAATGAAGCAAGCAACAGATTTGTTGGAAATCATACATACTGATGTATGTGGTCCGATGAATATTAAGGCTTGCAGCAGGTATCATTATTTTCTGACCTTCACAGATGATTTGAGCAGATATGGGGATATCTACTTGATGAAACATAAGTCTGAAACATTTGAACAGTTCAAAGAATTTCAGAGTGAAGTGGAAAATCATCGTAACAAAGTTTCTACGATCTGATCGGAGAAGAGTATTTGAGTTACGAGTTTGGCCTTCAGTAAAACAATGTGAAATAGTTTCACTACTCACGCCACCTGGAACACCACAGCATAATGGTGTGTCCGAACGTCATAACCGTACTTTATTGGATATAGTGCAATCTATGATGTTTCTTACCGATTTACCACTATCGTTTTGGGGTTATGCATTAGAGACAGCTGCATTCACGTTAAATAGGGCACCATCAAATCCGTTGAGACGACGCCTTATGAACTATGGTTTGGCAAGAAACCAAAGTTGTCGTTTCTGAAAGTTTGGGGCTGCGATGCTTATGTGAAAAAGCTTCAACCTGATAAGCTCGAACCCAAATCGGAGAAATGTGTCTTCATAGGATATCCAAAGGAGACTATTGGATACACCTTCTATCACAGATCCGAAGGCAAGACTTTTGTTGCTAAGTTCGGAAACTTTCTAGAGAAGGAGTTTCTCTCGAAAGAAGTGAGTGGGAGGAAAGTAGAACTTGAAAGGTAACTGTACCTGCTCCCTTATTGGAAAGTAGTGCATCACAGAAAACTGTTTCTTGACACCTACACCAATTAGTGAGGAAGCTAATGATGATGATCATGTAACTTCAGATCAAGTTACTACCGAATCTCGTAGGTAAACCAGAGTGAGATCCGCACCAGCGTGGTACGGTAATCCTGTTCTGGAAGTCATGTTACTAGACCATGACGAACTTGCGAACTATGAGGAAGCGATGATGAGCCCAGATTCCGCGAAATGGTTTGAGGCCATGAAATCTGAGATATGATCCATGTATGAGAACAAAGTATGGACTTTGGTTGACTTGCCCGATGATCGGCAAGCAATTGAGAATAAATGGATCTTTAAGAAGAAGACTGACGCTGATGGTAATGTTACTGTCTACAAAGCTCGACTTGTCGCAAAAGGTTTTCGACAAGTTCAAGGGATTGACTACGATGAGACTTTCTCACCCGTAGCGATGCTTAAGTCTGTCCGAATCATGTTAGCAATTGCCGCATTTTATGATTATGAAATTTGGCAGATGGATGTCAAAACTGCATTCCTGAATGGATTTCTGGAAGAAGAGTTGTATATGATGCAACCGGAAGGTTTTGTCGATCCAAAGGGAGCTAACAAAGTGTGCAAGCTCCAGCGATCCATTTATGGACTGGTGCAAGCCTCTCGGAGTTGGAATAACGCTTTGATAGTGTGATCAAAGCATTTGGTTTTATACAGACTTTGGAAGCCTGTATTTACAAGAAAGTGAGTGGGAGCACTACAGCATTTCTGATAAGTATATGTGAATGACATATTGTTGATCGGAAATAATGTAGAATTATTCTGTAAAGCATAAAGGAGTGTTTGAAAGGAGTTTTTCAAAGAAAGACTTCGGTGAAGCTGCTTACATATTGAGCTTCAAGATCTATAGAGATAGATCAAGACGCTTGATAAGTTTTTTCAATGAGTACATACCTTGACAAGATTTTGAAGTAGTTCAAAATGGAGCAGTCAAAGAAAGAGTTCTTGCCTGTATTACAAGGTGTGAAGTTGAGTAAGACTCAAAGCCCGACCACGGCAGAAGATAGAAAGAGAATGAAAGTCATTCCCTATGCCTTGGCCATAGGTTCTATAAAGTATGTCATGCTGTGTACCAGATCTATTGTATACCCTATGTTAAGCAAGGGAGTACAATAGTGATCTAGGAGTAGATCAATGGACACGGTCAAAATTATCCTTACTGGAATAAGGATATGTTTCTCGATTATGGAGGTGAAAAAGGTTCGTCGTAAAGGGTTACGTCGATGCAAGTTTTGACACTGATCGGATGACTCTAAGTCTCAATCTGGATACATATTGAAAGTGGGAGCAATTAGCTAGAGTAGCTCCGTGCAGAGCATTAGACATAGAATTTTGCAAAATACTTACGGATCTGAATGTGACAGACCCGTTGACTAAAATTATCTCACAAGCAAAACATGATCACACCTTAGTACTCTTTGGGTGTTAATCACATAGATATGTGAACTAGATTACTGACTCTAGTAAACCCTTTGAGTGTTGGTCACATGACGATGTGAACTATGGGTGTTAATCACATGGTGATGTGAACTATTGCTGTTAAATCACATGGCGATGTGAACTAGATTATTGACTCTAGTGCAAGTGGGAGACTGAAGGAAATATGCCCTAGAGGCAATAATAAAGTTATTATTTATTTCCTTATATCATGATAAATGTTTATTATTCATGCTAGAATTGTATTAACCGAAAACATAATACATGTGTGAATACATAGACAAAACAGAGTGTCACTAGTATGCCTCTACTTGACTAGCTCGTTAATCAAAGATGGTTATGTTTCCTAACCATGAACAAAGAGTTGTTATTTGATTAACGAGGTCACATCATTAGTTGAATGATCTGATTGACATGACCCATTCCATTAGCTTAGCACCCGATCGTTTAGTATGTTGCTATTGCTTTCTTCATGACTTATACATGTTCCTATGACTATGAGATTATGCAGCTCCCGTTTGCCGGAGGAACACTTTGGGTACTACCAAACGTCACAACGTAACTGGGTGATTATAAAGGAGCTCTACAGGTGTCTCCAAAGGTAGATGTTGGGTTGGCGTATTTCGAGATTAGGATTTGTCACTCCGATTGTCGGAGAGGTATCTCTGGGCCCTCTCGGTAATGCACATCACTTAAGCCTTGCAAGCATTGCAACTAATGAGTTAGTTGGGATGATGTATTACGGAACGAGTAAAGAGACTTGCCAGTAACAAGATTGAACTAGGTATTGGATACCGACGATCGAATCTCGGGCAAGTAACATACCGATGACAAAGGGAACAACGTATGTTGTTATGCGGTCTGACCGATAAAGATCTTCGTAGAATATGTAGGAGCCAATATGGGCATCCAGGTCCCGCTATTGGTTATTGACCGGAGACGTGTCTCGGTCATGTCTACATTGTTCTCGAACCCGTAGGGTCCGCACGCTTAAGGTTACGATGACAGTTATATTATGAGTTTATGCATTTTGATGTACCGAAGTTGTTCCGGAGTCCCGAATGATCACGGACCATGACGAGGAGTCTCGAAATGGTCCGAGACATAAAGATTGATATATTGAAGCCTATGTTTGGACATCGGAAGTGTTCCGGGTGAAATCGGGAATTTTACCGGAATACCGGGAGGTTACCGGAACCTCCCGGGAGCCAAATGGGCCTTCATGGGCCTTAGTGGAAAGGTGAAAGGGCTGCCCCATGGGCTGCGCGCCTCCCCCCTTCCCCTAGTCCTATTAGGACTAGGGAAGGTGGCCGGCCAACCCTCTCTCTTTCCCCACTTGGGAGTCCTATTTGGAATAGGATTGGAGGGGAGTCCTACTCCCGGCGGGAGTAGGACTCCTCCTATGGCTGCCGCACCCCTCCCCCTTTGCCCCTTTATATACGGGGGCAGGGGGCACCTCTAGACACACAATTGATCATTGAGATCTTTCCTTAGCCGTGTGCGGTGCCCCCTGCCACCAAATTCCACCTCGGTCATATTGTTGCAGTGCTTAGGCGAAGCCCTGCGTCGGTAGTACATCAAGATCGTCACCACGCCGTCGTGCTGACGGAACTCTTCCTCGACGCTTTGCTGGATCGGAGCCCGAGGATCGTCATCGAGCTGAACGTGTGCTAAGAACTCGGAGGTGCCGGAGTAACGGTGCTTGGATCGGTCGGATCGGGAAGAAGACGTACGACTACTTCCTCTACGTTGTGTCAACGCTTCCGTTGCGATCTACAAGGGTACGTAGATCATACTCTCCCCTCGTTGCTATGCATCACCATGATCTTGCGTGTGCGTAGGAAATTTTGAAATTACTACGTTCCCCAACACTAAGGCTATCAGGTGGACCACGTGGACCGCGGAAGAATGAAGCGGCGGACGCTTTAAGCCGGCTGGGCTCTCAGCGCAAACCGGTCCCGCCCAATGTTTTTCTGGATGTGCTGCACAACCCGTCGGTCAAGATCCCTGGTGAAGCGGATTTGGCTATTCCTGATCCGGAGGCTCAATTGGTGGCAGCTCTTCACGTTGTTCCGGATTGGACGCTTCCTTACCTGGCGTACAAGAACCGGGGCGAGTTACCAGAGGATGAGACTCTGGCCCGACAGATAATCGGCGATCCAAGTCCATGACTATTATCAACGTGAGTTGCATCATTGCAGTGTGTCAGGGGCGTTTCAACGCTGTGTGTCTCCTGAAGAAGGCCGTGAAATTTTGCGTGAGATCCACAAGGAGATTGTGGTCACCACGCCGGTTCAAATGTCTGGTGGCTAAAGCGTTTCGCCATGGCTTCTATTGGTTAACTGCTCATGCTGATGCGGAGGATCTGGTCAGACGATGTGATGGTTGCCAAAAGGTTTTCAAGGCATGCTCATGTACCGGCTCAAGAATTGAGAATGATTCCAATTACTTGGCCGTTTGTGACTTGGGGGCTGGATATGGTTGGGCCTTTCAAAAGGTCCAAAGATAAGAAGACCCACCTCCTGGTGGCGGTTGACAAGTTTACAAAGTGGGTGGAGGCAGAACCTGTTAGCAAGTGTGATGCGGCCACGGCGGTTCAGTTCATCAAAAAAGTGATTTTCTGGTTTGGCTTTCCACACAGTATCATCACAGATAATGGTACCAATTTGTCCAAAGGTGCCATGAAGGAGTTCTGCGAACGGGAGCACATCCGGCTCGACGTTTCATCGGTGGCACATCCACAGTCCAATGGTCAAGCAGAAAGGGCTAATCAAGAGATCTTGAGAGGCATCAAGCCCCGGCTTATGGTTCCTTTGCAGAGAACACCGGGTTGTTGGGTAGAAGAGTTACCATCTGTGTTATGGAGCATCAATACTACACCCAACAGATCAACAGGATACACACCGTTCTTCATGGTTTACGGAGCGGAGGCGGTTCTCCCCAGTGATATCCGTCATGATTCACCCCGTGTGGCGGCTTATGTTGAAGCGGACAATGAGACAGCACGGCAAGACGCTTTGGACCTGTTGGATGAAGAACGTGACATAGCAGCTGCCCGCTCGGCGATTTACCAACAGGATCTTCGTCGTTATCACAGTCGCCGAGTCAGAACCAGAACCTTTCAGGAAGGAGATTTGGTGCTTCGGCTCATCCAAGATCAGACTGATATGCATAAGCTATCCCCACCTTGGGAGGGGCCTTTCGTGGTCAGCAAGAATCTGCACAACGGGTCATACTATCTGATCGATATTCGAGAGCATAAGGACTCACGTACATCAGAGGAGGAGACCAACAGGCCGTGGAACATAGCTCATCTTCGGCCTTACTATACCTGAGCCATTGGCTCTACTTATGTACATATTACGACGATGTATATATTATGATTAAATATAATAAACCGGAACCTCAGCTAAAGCGGGGTATCTGTTCTTTTACATCATGTGTGGTTACATGGAGTTGTTCTAAAGCGGCCTCCGGTTTACCCCTTGAGTTGGCTTTTTAAAAAAAGCATCATGTTATATCACTTGGGGGTTTGGTCGTGTCCGAACCAATACAATACCTCTTGATAGGCGAGAGCCACCAGATCACTTGGGGACTTGGTCACGTCTGAACCAGTCATGCCTCTTGATCGGCCTAAGGCCACAGAATCACTTGGGGGCTTGGTCGAACCCGAACCATTGCCATGCCACTTGATCGGCATAAATGCCACGGTTTCATTTGGGGACCTGGCTGACTAGAACCATAGTTACACCTATCGGGAGCTTGGTCGTGTTCGGCCATGGTAACGCCATCTGATCAGCTCAAATAAGCCTTTTTTGCAAACGGTTTTGTCATTGCCTTTGCTTCACACTTTTCTTTGAAAGATATTTCTTTCTTTTTATTGCGTTTTTTAAACCGACAAAGTTTTCAACCGGTTCACACTGTCAATTGACGGAACACGGTTCATTTCAATCCGGAGACTATTTGCCTCGGTTTGATCTTTTTTGTTAACATCCTCTTATGGAGTAACACGGTGTTTATTATAACCCGGCACGGTTTACATGGTAAACCGGCGATCATATATATATGGGAGCTGCTATCTCCTCCAACAGTGTGGGTTTATAAAACTCCGCTTCAAGATTGGCCAAGCCAACTTCACGCTCAACGATGGCAGGTATTATGTATCTCAAAAATTTGGTCATATACTTAAAAATTTCGGATGTTTTGATTTCATGTATGCAGACATCATATTCCGCCTGACGGTACAACCGCGGTGGCACTTGAAGATTTTTTATTGCAGAAAGTACTTTGGAAAGTTCATCACCCAAAGGAAGAGCAATGCAATTATGCACGAAGGCATATCAACATCAAAAGTATCAGCTAGCCTATTACAAGGCAACACGGTGCCCACAATAAGATCATTGTTTTTCGCAAAGGAGAAGCAGTTTTAAACCGGCTTCCGGTTCAAGCTTGGTCACCAGCCTGGCCTGATGGTTGTGGGTCATCCTGCGCCGCTTCAGCTTCAGTTTCTCTACCCAGCGGCTGGAAATCAACAGTTGTCCAGTCGATTCCCATTAATGCTTGAAAAACAGCTTCATCATGGATCAGCAACGACGGGTCAATATCGGGAGCGTAAGTATGCTTACGGATTGGAGGGATAAGATTTTCCACTTCATGAATTGGTGCAGCTATTCGCTTGTTTTGATTGTCATATTGGGCTTGATAATGAGACAAGTCTGCTTCTTCAGCCAATTGACAAGCTAGCGGACGCACCTCCCGGTTTATTGCTCGCAGATCCGCTTCACTAAACTCTGACCCGTCTTCCTTCAAGCTGGGATAGCCCTGAGCCGCTTCAATAGGATCAAAATCCGGCACCCAAGCTTTTGCCCGGATTAAGGCATTGATCGCACCGGTTCGAGCAGCAGATTTCTTCAGCTCTTCAACCCGGGCAGGAAGCACCGACAGTTTCATCAGAGTGTCCTGAATCAAGTGGGCGCCGGCTTGTTGTGGGATGCAGTACAGATGATCCGCTGTGCACCAGTGTACAGTTGTTCGACCAACGTATAGGCGGCTTTCAATTTCTTCCGCACATCTGACCCCAAGTGACCAATGCGTGTCCCTGAAATATCATAAAGGGTTAACAAACCGGCAGCTCTGTAAGACGGCAGAATCAATTCAGAAGTCAAACTGGCTTACCAAAGATAGCAGTGGTCATGGCATGCACGTGCCGCTTTATGCTGGTCAGTTCATCCGCCACCGGTTTTAGTGCAGCCTCGGCATCTTCTGCTCGTTTGATTAAAGCGGATTTTTCAGTGGCCCAATCCGCCCGCTTCTTCTTGAAGCTCTCCTTAAGCTGTTCCATGGCGCTTAAAGCGCTGGTTAATTCCTCTTTTGCTTTGGAGGTTTCAGCTTGTTGGGATTTCAGATTATCTTGGAGATCGGCGACTTGGCTTTCTTTCGTCTTCAGCTCAGCCTGCATGCAGACAGTTATATGATTCAGCAAAACGGTACAAGGATTGAAGTACCAACCACATAACAAGTTATGCACTTGGCACTTGGGGGCTAATGCATATTCGATCTTCATCTTTCAATTGCTTACAAAGTCCCAAGATCAATACAAGTATTCAACTTGGCACTTGGGGGCTAATGGCTATTTGCTCGTATATATTCTGATGCGGCGATCTCAATTACTTAAAGTCCCGGTTTAACTACGCTAAGTTGAACCGGCCCTTGGGGACTACATCAGCGAATTTCAAAGCATTAAGATTTATATTAGTAAGTCCCGGTTTGAAAGAAGATTACAAACCGGCCCTCGGGGGCTAGGAGCGTCAACAAGAATTGAAATATACAAGCAGGAAAGAGCATATGGAAGTTACCTCATATTTATCTTTCATCATATTAACCAGACCGGCTTCATAGTCACGACTGGTATACAGCCGGTTCAGGTAGCCGGAATGGATATCTTGGGCGTTCAGAGCAGCGTAAGTCGCCAGATCAGCATTCCACTTGCCTTTGCCAAAGGCAGCAAATTCTTCCTTGGCAGAATGTTTGGACAAAGCGACAGGATTGCTTGGCTCTGTATGGCCAATGCCAGTAATGACAACCTCATCATCCTTGGTATCGCCGGTTTGCACTGGGGCTGTTGGCTTGTCAGTAGGCTTTGTTGGACCGGTGGATTTCTCAATCCGGATGGAGCTTGTGGGCTGATTGACAGGACTTGAGGTATCAATAGGTCTCTCTTCAGCAATAAGATCGTCGTCTTGCTGCGGTGGATCATTGGGTATATCCTCAGGAATAGCCGCTTCAAGATCTGGTGTTTTGCCCGGTTCAAGGACGGCATCCTTCTTCGGCCGCTTTGTCCAGGCGAGCCTTCTTGCTTGGCCTAGGCTTGGCCCTGAAAGGAATAACAAAATCAAATACAGCATATGTTCCAAGGCGATGTGCTGCAAATATTATGATAAGTATAGCTTACCCAAGCACCGTTTTGAGCGGTGGCAGCTGAGTAGCCGATGACTCGCCAGAAGATGAGTGGGAAGTAACCTGGTAATCGGAGTCAGATGGATTAAGAGGTTGACGAAAGCAGCCCGCTTTAGGACAAGCACTGACAAGCAAATTAGAGACCTCTGAATGGCGTTTCCGAACCGGACTGTTCGGTAAACCGGCGGAGGTAACTACCTGGCCGCTGTGCCGGGTTGTGCGACGAGCTTCTGTTGTTGGGTCTTCATAAGAAATTTGGGATCCAAATAAGCAAGAGGATGAGAAAATTTAACTTTCCGGTTTGCCTGACGGATTTTTAGTGAAGGCAAAGGTTCTGAATCGGAAGAGAGAATAATTACCTCTGCAGCATCAGCATGGCTGGCTTCGGCATCATCCTGACAAATATCATCATCAATAAGACGCATGAAAAATAAGCCAAGTGAGTCAAGCCCTACCTCAAGGTCCGGGATTATCCACATCATCATGGGCCGGTTAGAGGATGCAGTGGTTCTTTTCCTGTGGGCAGTCTTCTTCACAGCTTTAGTCTTTTGCCGGGTTTCTTTCCGGTTTGTCTGGTTTTTCTGGTTTCTCCTGCGGCAGTTTCTTGCTCCAAAACGGATCATTGCCCTGGTTACACAGACACTGATATTAAACAATGACCAGATATATCAATACAGTTCAGCAAAAAGAAAAATCAAACTCTTACAGCTGGCGGTTTGTTGGTGGCACAGAAGGGAAGCAGGCCGTTTTAGCACAGATGTGTTCCGGTTCATTCAGCATCTTATTCACAGCCTCTGTGATTTCTTCATCGGTGAGCTGGATGTTGGAATGTCGCAGTGGGTCATCAACACTGCCAGTATACTCGCACATCAAACCGGAGCGCTGACTAAGGGGCAGTATGCTCCATGATATCCAACAGCGAGCGAGATCAACCCCTGTTAAACCGTTGGCCATAAAGGCTCTGAGCTTCGACAGTTGAGGAGCATATTTGCTTCTCTCCTGGGCAGTCAACCTTTGCGGAAAGGGGTGTGTATTGCTGAGCCGCTCCGGACGAAAGCCAGGCAAGGGATTTTCACCAGCAGGGGAGGTGTCTTTGCAATAGAACCATGTTTGATTCCACTCTTTGGGGTGGCTGTGCAGTTTGGCATGAGGGTATGTGACCTCTTTCCTTTTCTGAATCGCCACGCCACCCAACTCCGTATTGGAGCCGTCAGTAAACTCAGTACGGCGGTTTAGATGGAAACAGTCTCTGAACAATTCCACTGTGGGCTCCTCTTGAAAGAACGCCTCACAGAGCACTTGGAAGTGACACATGTTTGTAACAGAGTTGGGGCCAGTATCTTGTGGATGGAGTTGAAAATCGGCTAAAACGTCCCGGTAAAATTTAGAACCGGGCGGCTTAAAGCCCCGGGCTAAGTGATCTACGAAAACGACGACCTCTCCTTCTTGAGGTGTGGGAGGGCATTCTTTGCCAGGAGCCCTCCAATGGATGGTATCTTTGCTGCCTAAGGCGCCGATCAGGACTAAATCGTCCAGTTGAGCCTCTGTGACGCGAGAAGGAACCCAGTTGCACTCATATACTTGCTTGGCCATGATGAAATCTACAAGGTAGATGATCCCGGTTCAAAAATGCATTGATTAAGGTACATTGGTATGTGCAATGTTAAACCGGAGACAGATCTATCTAAACCGGAGTTTTATGAAGCAACAACACATCTGGCGGTTCAACAAGGGGACTAATGGTATATACCGGTTTGGCAATTTTTTCTACAAAGTTAAACCGCCTGATCTAAGCATTGAAACAGCTGAGATTGCGGATGGATAAGTATGCAGAAACAGATTTCACAAGATTTCTCTACAGCGTTGGATCTGAAGCAAGTTCAGAAAATAAGAAAAATATTCAAAAGCTCAAAGCAGAACAGTATTGAATCAATGGGCAGAAATATATGTGAGATCTATGGTCTTGGGCATGAAACTAAAGGCGGATACTAAAAGCTACCGCTACACAGAGCAGGGGTTCACAGATGCATCCAGGAGCTAGTATATGAACACGAACAGGTGATGAACACTGCAAGAACACGAAACCCTAGAACAGATCTGTGTTGAGAAGAGCAGAAGGCTTACCAGAGTTGAGGAAGACGCGGAAGGTTGCCGCGGTGCTCTGGTGCGTTCAGGTTGATGCAGCGGCCAAGGTTGGTGCAGAAGTTGACGGGCGGCGGAGCTCCGAGGCTGGCGACGCGAGGAAGACGAAGAAGAAAGGCACGAAGGGGAGAAAAGAAATGACCCTTCGGTCCTATTTATAAGGCAAAAGGACATGTGTCAGGCGCGACAATCAAGGGGCCACGAAACGGAGCTGTCGCCTCGATTTCCGCAGATCTATTAAAACAAGAAGCATAATGGATAAGCTTCGTTATGACAGGTGACGTCACTCCGGTTTACAGCAATCAGAGAAGATGACATCATGGCGGTTTACCAATTTATGAGAAGATGTTGAAGATGAAGATTTTTGCTAAAGGATTGACATGAACATGTTCAAATCAATCTGGGGCCTAATGTTGGGGATATTACTACTGGGCGTAAACCGGCCTGTCTGGGCCGGATTAACTTCGTCAGTAGTTAAGTATGTTAAAGCCCAAGAAGGCAGATGAGGGCTCAAGGCCCATGGTCGGTTCAAGGCCTGTAGCCGTAAACCGGCGTTAGTAGTTAACTTGTATTGTAAGTTAGGAATAAGTAGAGATCAAACCGGACACATCTATGAGCCGGTATTGGGACTCTGTGAACCGACGGGCGTCACCCGTGTATATAAGGGGACGACCCGGCGGCGGTTCAAGGACAACAGACAACAACTCGAGACATAGGCGAAGCTTGTTTGCTCCCTAGTCATCGAAACCCCATCAATTCCATCACAACTAGACGTAGGCTTTTACCTTCATCGAAGGGGCCGAACTAGTATAAACTCTCTTGCGTCCCTGTGTCCGCTTTAACCCCTTCAAGCTAACCCGTCGCGATGGCTCCATGACTAAGTCCTTTCTCTAGGACATCTGCCGTGACAAAACCACGACAGCTTCCATGCAAAAATGTCCCGATTCTCTGGATGAACTCGATGAGCGCTTTCTTTTCGGATCCAAGTTGGCACTGATGCTGAACTGCTTAGGACGAATCACTAGGTACAAAGTCAACAAGCTTAGTTTCTGCTGCCGATTTGAACTTCAGGGCCGGATCATGCTCCGTAGTTGGCTTCTTTAATGGAGTCATGTCTGCCGGATCAACATTGTCCTTATAATACTTCAGCTCCTCGGTGG